>NC_074691.1:24785737-25018237 GCF_029448725.1 Salvelinus fontinalis | reverse complement strand
ACCATGACAGCACAGCATGGAAATCCCATGGGAATCTACTAAACTGTACAATCCCCCAAAACAGCATTAATCATATGATGACATCACAGGCGTATAGTTGCACCTTAATTGGGTAGGATGGGCTCATAGAAATGGCTGCGATGAAGTAAAAGGAATTGCATCAAACACATTGTTTCCTATTACTTGATACCATTCCATTCACTCCATTCCAGCTATTACTATGAGCCGTCATCACCTCAGGTGCCTCTTGTGGATGATATCTTATCTGCATTTCCTTTCTTCAGGGTTGGTTTACTGTCCCAAGCCAGATGGCCACCAATCCACCAGACAAGGAACACTGAACAGTTATAACCCATCGCCAGAACACAAGACACTCACTCATTCTCTGGGTTTTTTGAAGTCCCCATTTAAAGTTTGGAAGGGTTCCCTTTTAAAAGACATGTATAATTAATATCTAAAATGGACGCTGGAACAGAACAGAGAATATAGACAATCCATCCAGGAAGCAAAGAGAAAGGTTAAGTGTCTGGAGAAACATGTTGAACATTTATAATGTTAATAACGTTTATATTCATCTCTGTGAAGTTCCTTCCTGCTTAATGGAGCACATCCCTGTGGGTTTTCACTCCTGTTCCAAACAACCCCTTCTCCATGACTCATCAGCACACAGATATGCACGCACACACAAACACACACACACACACACACACACACACACACACACACACACACACACACACACACACACACACACAAGTATACACACACACACACACAAAGCACTCACGATATGCAAGCTCACGCACGCACTCACACAAGTATACACATACACACACACAAAGCACTCACAACATGCAAGCTTATGCACAAACACACACACATACAGTACCAGTCAAACGTTTGGACACATCTACTCATTCAAGACATTTTTAGAATAATAGTGAAGACATCGAAACTATGAAATAACACATGGAATCATGTAGTAACGAAGAAAGTGTTAAACAAATTTAAATATATTTAGATTTTAGATTCTTCAAAGTAGCCACCCTTTGCCTTGATGACAGCTTCGCACACTCTTTGAATTCTCTCAACTAGCTTCATGATGTAGTCACCTGGAATGCATTTCAATTAACAGGAGTGCCTTGTTAAAAGTTCATTTGTGGAATTTCTTTCCTTCTTAATGCGTTTGAGCCAATCAGTTGTGTTGTGACAAGGTAGGGGTGGTATACTGAAGAGAGACCTATTTGATAGAAACAACTGTACATCATTACTTTAAGACATTGTCAATCCTGACATACACACATACAGTACCAGTCGAAAGTTTGGACACATCTACTCATTCAAGGAGATTTCTACATTGTAGAATAATAGTGAAGATATCGAAACTATGAAATAACACATATGGAATTATGTAGTAATCAAATAAGTGTTAAACAAATCAATATATAGTTTTCCACCTGGAATGCTTTTCCAACATACTTGAAGGAGTTCCCACATATGCTGAGCACTTGTTGGATGCTTTTCCTTCACTCTGCTGTCCAACTCATCCCAAACCATCTCAATTGGGTTGAGGTCGGGTGATTGTGAAGGCCAGGTCATCTGATGCAGCACTCCATCACTCTCCTTCTTGGTCAAATAGCCCTTACACAGCCTGGAGGTGTGTTGGGTCATTGTCCTGTTGAAAAACAAATGATAGTCCCACTAAGCGCAAACCAGATGGAATGGCGTATCGCTGTAGAATGCTGTGATAGCCATGCTGGTTAAGTGTGCCTTGAATTCTAAATAAATCACCAACAGTGTCACCAGCAAAGCACCCCCACACCATAACACCTCCTCTTCCATGCTTCACGATGGAAACCACACATGCGGATATCATCCGTTCACCTACTCTGTATCTCACAAAGACATGGCGGTTGGAACCAAAAAATCTCAAATTTGGACTCATCAGACCAGAGGACAGATTGCCACCCGTCTATTGTCCATTGCTTGTGTTTCTTCATCCAAGCAAGTCTATTCGTCTTATTGGTGTCTTTTAGTAGTGGTTTCTTTGCAGTAATTCGACCATGAAGGCCGGATTCACGCAGTCTCCTTTGAACAGTTGATGTTGAGATGTGTCTGTTACTTGAACTCTGTGAAACATTCATTTGGGCTGTAATTTCTGAGGCTTGTAACTATAATGAACTTATCCTCTGCAGCAGAGGTAACTCTGGGTCTTCCTTTCCTGTGGCGGTCCTCATGAGAGCCAGTTTCATCATAGCACTTGAAGGTTTTTGCAAATGCACTTGAAGAAACTTTCAAAGATCTTGACATTTTCCGTATTGACTGACCTTCATGTCTTCAAGTAATGATGGACTGTCGTTTCTTTTTGCTTATTTGAGCTGTTCTTGCCATAATATGGACTTGGTCTTTTACCAAATAGGGCTATCTTCTCTATACCACCTTGTCACAACACAACTGATTGGGTCAAACGCATTAAGGAAATCAATTCCACAAATTAACTTTGAACAAGGCACACCTGTTAATTGAAATGCATTCCAGGTGACTACCTCATGAAGCTGGTTGAGAGAATGCCAAGAGTGTGCAAAGCTGTCATCAAGGCAAAGGGTGGCTACTTTGAAGAATCTCAAATATTTTGATTTGTTTTACACTTTTTTGGTTACTACGTGATTCCATATGTGTTATTTCATAGTTTTAATGTCTTCACTATTATTCTACAATGTAGAAAATTGTAAAAATTGAGAAAAACCCTGGAATGTGTAGGTGTGTCCAAACTTTTGACTGGTACCGTAGATAAAACACGCACACACACACACACACACACACACACACACACACACACACACACACACACACACACACACACACACACACACACACACACACACACACACACACACACACACACACACACACACACACACACACACACACACACACAGCAGTTGTCTTTATAATTCCTCCAAGTGCCTGGAACAGGTTTGGCACTTGGGAAGGAGGATAGTCATCTGGCGGGCCAAGATACAGACATGCTGTGGTCTGGCTATGTTCACCATTGATCCAGGGCCAAGGAAGTAAGAAGAAGCCTTCTTACAGTAACTCACATACACAGAGAACCTACAGTAACCACACTATACTTTTTCCCTGGCTGTTCAGAATCTTGGTCAAGCTTTATTTGTCCAGGTTATTCTCATTTAGATAAAACAAATCTACTTCACAAGAACATGCCGTCATGGAATTACATGCTGTTGTAATGGAGAGGAGAGGGGGGGAGCGGAAAGGAGAGGAGACGAGAGGAGAGGAGAGGGGGGAGCAGAGAGGAGAGGAGCGGAGAGGAGAGGGGGGAGCAGAGAGGAGAGGAGAGGAGCGGAGAGGGGAGGGATACCAAAGAAAAGTGAATAAAGACAAGGTCAGACTATCAGGTTGTTTCCTTTCTCTAGGAATTCAGCTTGGCACATTCTTGGAACCTGTCTGTTGCCTCACTCACACAATGTCCTTGGTCAGAGATTCAGGGGTAAGGAGTTATGTGTCTTGGTAGAGTGCCACGTCTTGGTGACCTTGTAAAGCTATCTGCAGGAGAGCATGCTGCAATAAAAGCTAATGTTTATTCTAGACACATCCGTAGTTAGCAAGGAGACAGACACACCCTTACCCATTACATTTAGCCCCATGTGAAATGTATAGCCACCGATGTATGGAAGAAAGGACTGTACACACGCACGCAGAGACAGACACAGGTGCATACAAACACACACACACACACACACACACACACACACACACACACACACACACACACACACACACACACACACACACACACACACACACACACACACACACACATAAACACACACACACACACACACACACACACACACACACACACACACACACACACACACACACACACACACACACACACACACACACACACACACACACTACAGATAGATGTTCCAGTGGCTCTAACTGTGTTTCGTTTAAGGCTGGCATCTAGTTACATCATCCTTTAGAGAACGGACACTCAGATTACAGGAAACGCAAACATTCGCCTCTGGGGCCCTGCGTGTGTATGTGTGTATGTGCTCTCTGCTCAGACATTATCTCTGCAGCTTGTTATAATTGAACACTTCACACAGAGCCAAGGCTGTTATGACTAGCTATGTCCTAGGACATGAGCAGTGGTTACTTTTTGCATGTTTGTTTGTTTGTATATATTCTGTACACTTAAAAATATGTTTCATCCAAGCCCTCTGGGATGCTTACATTCACTACAACAGGTACCTAATAGTACCTGATAGTTCTCATTTGAAAGCGGTGATTGTGTCACCAGATATTTGCACCTTGTGTCACGTGTACTGTTATTGTCACCCAATTGCATTAACTCAGTGGTCACCAACCTTTTCAAGCCTAAGATCACATCCCAAGTCCAAATGTAAACCAAGATCTACCACTTGCAAAGAATTATGACAAAACAAGGCCACAATGTAGTTCCACTTTGACATTCTTTAATTTGCTACCTGTCAGTCACAAGCAAAGTATTCATTTAATTATACAAATAGTATAATCAGAAGTAAGTGCAACAATCATTCAACATTTTATAACAGTCATATTATATTTTTCAATATTTCCACAGGCCTATTACTCATTAATCATTCATATATAACCTCAATCATCAGTCAATTACAGGCCGAAGCCAATCATGTACTGTTTCACTTTCCCTTTTAGAACAGCATACAACACAGATCATATCCTTTTGTAAACAACATAGCCTACAACACATTTCAAACTGGCTCATAGTTTGACACAGCAAGTCTGGCACTGTCTGTGAGATGTCTATTAGTTCGAAAAGACCTGTTCTTTGACTTGATTATTTTCATCTGTGAAAGGGCCATCTCACAGAGATATGCTGATACAAAGTAGGCCTTCACCTTAAGTGCGCAGGATGAAAGGAGGGGAAACTTTTAGGTGTTTACAAGACCCCAAAAGTCACTGTCTCTTGATCTTGCTTTCAACTTGATGTCATTTTGCAATTAAATTATCTCAATGTCAACTCCAATTGTTAAAGCAAATACTTGCGGGAACTTGGCAGACACCTCCTCAATCTCACTGGGGAGGAAAGGGTTTGAGATAAATGCAACCTCCCCTATGTCATTTAACTCCTGAAAACACCTGTTGAATTCAGATGCCAGTTTCTCCAGGTGGGCACAGAATTCTGGCAGGAGAAAAGCATCTTTGTGTCCGATGTTTTGAGACATTTTCTCCAGGTTTGGGAAGTCCACCAGCCTTCCATTCCTCAGCTGAGAGGCCCACACCCCCACCTTGGCCTTAAAGGCATTGACAGCGCTGATCATGTGTACCATGTCTTTTGTCTTTTCCCTGAAGATCATAGTTCAGCTGGTTCAGTGGCTGTTATGTCTTTGAGGAAACCTCAGTCCAGCAGCCATGCATCATCAGACAGTTCCTCATGCTCCTCATTTCTTGACTCCAGAAATGATTTGATCTCGGGCAGCAAGTCAACAAATCGCTGCAGTACTTTCCCGCAACTCAACCACCTTACGCAAGCGTGGAGAATCAAGTCACCCTATGCGGCATCCAACTCATCTAATACAGATTTAAACAAGCGGTGCTGAAGTCCTTTTGCGGGAATCGAATTAACAATCATGACGACAAGTGCCATGACATGAGACAAGTCCACTACTTTACAAGCTAGTGCTTGCTGATGGATCACACAGTGATAGTTCAAAAACTCGGGGAAATCGGGATCCTGACGGCACAGTGCATCGAAGCCCGAAAGCACCCCACGCATTGCCGTGCCCCGTATGTAGTGATCGCTACCAGCTTATGAATGGGAATGCTGTTATCATGCACATGATGTTTAAACTCGTTGTAAATGTCCTCACCTCTTGTCCTCCCTTTTAATGGTAAAAGGGTGAGAAAAGACTCCTCAGTAGTTGAATCCTTAAAAGCCATGCGAACAAATACCATCAGCTGTGCAGTGTCTGTCATATCCTGGGATTCGTCAAACTGCAGTGAAAAGCACTCACAAAGTGATAAATCCTTGAGCACTTGTTGATTCACGTCCTCCGATAACGACTCTACCCTTCTTGTGACAGTGGCTGGGCCAAGTGGCACACTTCGATAGCATTTTTAATGTCCTCTTTGTTTTTGAATTGTTTGAATAACGTCTCTGCGGCTAAGGCCATTGCCTCCTTGTATAACTCTCCATCGATGAAAGATTTCTTATGTTTAGCCAAGAGATGGCTGACACGGAAGGATGCCTCTGTTGCAGCATTACTTTTAGCTGTCGGTTTGGTAAAAAGTGACTGCTGTGCTTTCAATACAGACTTTAGCTCGACAACTTTCTGTGAACGAAGCGTGCTCTTTAGCGGGTAGGTTTCTGTGAACGAAGCGTGCTCTTTAGCGGGTAGGTTTCTGTGAACGAAGCGTGCTCTTTAGCAGGTAGGTTTCTGTGAACGAAGCGTGCTCTTTAGCGGGTAGGTTTCTGTGAACGAAGCGTGCTCTTTAGCAGGTAGGTTTCTGTGAACGAAGCATGCTCTTTAGCGGGTAGGTTTCTGTGAACGAAGCGTGCTCTTTAGCAGGTAGGTTTCTGTGAACGAAGCGTGCTCTTTAGCGGGTAGGCTTCTGTGAACGAAGCATGCTCTTTAGCGGGTAGGTTTCTGTGAACGAAGCGTGCTCTTTAGCGGGTAGGTTTCTGGGAACGAAGCGTGCTCTTTAGCGGGTAGGTTTCTGTGAACGAAGCATGCTCTTTAGCGGGTAGGTTTCTGTGAACGAAGCGTGCTCTTTAGCGGGTAGGTTTCTGTGAACGAAGCGTGCTCTTTAGCAGGTAGGTTTCTGTGAACGAAGCGTGCTCTTTAGCGGGTAGGTTTCTGTGAACGAAGCATGCTCTTTAGCGGGTAGGTTTCTGTGAACGAAGCGTGCTCTTTAGCGGGTAGGTTTCTGGGAACGAAGCGTGCTCTTTGGATTGTGATGTTGTGCCGCTCCACATTACCCCTTTTTGGGTTATAGCGCTATAGCCTGGTGACAAATCAGGCAAATCCTTTTGTCCTTAAATACGGTGTACAGAAAACCGTGTTCCCATTCTACATGAAAATGATACGTTTTTTGCTTTTTCCATTGTGACTCTGCCATCGTTTCGTTAGCTTGCGTATCGTTAGCTTGATAGCTTGTGAGCGTTACAACAAGTGACTGAGCTAGTTAAGGTGGGAGTTAGGGGCGTAATTTGTCAGACGTTATACCTAGAAACTGTATTTGATTGGCCAGATATACCCCTCCCCCGCCACCACTACACACAGAGCTCACACATGGCGCATTTGAAATTAAATTCATAAATATTAATTAATTAATTAATTAATTATTTTCTGATTTTGCGATTGTCTTGGAATGCTTCCAAGATCGACGGGTTGGTGACTCCTGCATTAGCTCAACCCGAAAGACAACACATGGCTCAGTTTCTCCTGGAATATGCACTTCCAACTTACAAACACATTGAATTCCAACACTGGGTACAGGCAAGCACACAACCGCAAGCAATATTGGCTGCATCAACAAGCAAGTATAATTTTCTCCATATTTCACCACGACGGTCCAAAGAGCATCTCCACTCTTCTCTGCCACGTTCACAATAGTGGTATATAATTATCACCACCAAATGGAATAGCAGCTGTTCCAAAGTCAATGAAACATCAATAACTTGAAACTGAGACTGTTTACCGCTGCTCAAGTGTTTATGTGTGTACATGTATGTGTGTGCGCAAACGAGTGGTGGAAAAAGGACCCAATTGTCATACTTGAGTAAAAGTAAAGCTACATTAATAGAAAATTACTCAAGTAAAAGTGAGTCAGCCACTAAAATTCTACTTGAGTAAAAGTCTAAAAGTGGTTGGTTTTAAATATACTTAAGTATCAAAAGTACATTGAATTGCTAAAATATACTTAAGTATCAAAAGTAAAAGTAAAATTATAAAGCATGTCACATTCCTTATATTAATAACCTCTTGTTAATAGGGGGCGCTGTTTTCACTTTGGGAAAAAATCGTGCCCAAATTAAACGGCCTCGTACTCTGTTACTAGATCATACACTGCTCAAAAAAATAAAGGGAACACTTAAACAACACAATGTAACTCCAAGTCAATCACACTTCTGTGAAATCAAACTGTCCACTTAGGAAGCAACACTGATTGACAATAAATTTCACATGCTGTTGTGCAAATGGAATAGACAACAGGTGGCAATTATAGGCAATTAGCAAGACGCCCCCCAAAACAGGAGTGGTTCTGCAGGTGGTGACCACAGACCACTTCTCAGTTCCTATGGTTCCTGGCTGATGTTTTGGTCACTTTTGAATGCTGGCGGTGCTCTCACTCTAGTGGTAGCATGAGACAGAGTCTACAACCCACACAAGTGGCTCAGGTAGTGCAGTTCATCCAGGATGGCACATCAATGCGAACTGTGGCAAAAAGGTTTGCTGTGTCTGTCAGCGTAGTGTCCAGAGCATGCAGGCGCTACCAGGAGACAGGCCAGTACATCAGGAGACGTGGAGGAGGCCGTAGGAGGGCAACAACCCAGCAGCAGGACCGCTACCTCCGCCTTTGTGCAAGGAGGTGCACTGCCAGCGCCCTGCAAAATGACCTCCAGCAGGCCACAAATGTGCATGTGTCTGCTCAAACGGTCAGAAACAACTCCATGAGGGTGGTATGAGGGCCCGACGTCCACAGGTGGGGGTTGTGCTTACAGCCCAACACCGTGCAGGACGTTTGGCATTTGCCAGAGAACACCAAGATTGGCAAATTCGCCACTGGCGCCCTGTGCTCTTCACAGATGAAAGCAGGTTCACACTGGGCACATGTGACAGACGTGACAGAGTCTGGAGACGCCGTGGAGAACGTTCTGCTGCCTGCAACATCCTCCAGCATGACCGGTTTGGCGGTGGGTCAGTCATGGTGTGGGGTGGCATTTCTTTGTGGGGCCGCACAGCCCTCCATGTGCTCGCCAGAGGTAGCCTGACTGCCATTAGGTACCGAGATGAGATCCTCAAACCCCTTGTGAGACCATATGCTGGTGCGGTTGGCCCTGGGTTCCTCCTAATGCAAGACAATGCTAGACCTCATGTGGCTGGAGTGTGTCAGCAGTTCCTGCAAGAGGAAGGCATTGATGCTATGGACTGGCCCCCCCGTTCCCCAGACCTGAATCCAATTGAGCACATCTGGGACATCATGTCTCGCTCCATCCACCAACGCCACGTTGCACCACAGACTGTCCAGGAGTTGGCAGATGCTTTAGTCCAGGTCTGGGAGGAGATCCCTCAGGAGACCATCCGCCACCTCATCAGGAGCATGCCCAGGCGTTGTAGGGAGGTCATACAGGCACGTGGAGGCCACACACACTACTGAGCCTCATTTTGACTTGTTTTAAGGACATTACATCAAAGTTGGATCAGCCTGAAGTGTGGTTTTCCACTTTAATTTTGAGTGTGACTCCAAATCCAGACCTCCATGGGTTGATAAATTTGATTTCCATTGATCATTTTTGTGTGATTTTGTTGTCAGCACATTCAACTATGTAAAGAAAAAATTATTTAATAAGAATATTTCATTCATTCAGATCTAGGATGTGTTATTTTAGTGTTCCCTTTATTTTTTTGAGCAGTGTACAATATGCATATTATTATTACTATTGGATAGAAAACACTCTGAAGTTTCTAAAACTGTTTGAATTATATCTGTGAGTAAAACAGAACTCATTTGGCAGCAAACTTCCAAACAGGAAGTGAAAATTCTGAAAATGGGTCTCTGTGTCAGGGCTTGCCTATTCAATTGCCTTATATTTATGGATCTGTATGCACTTCATACGCCTTCCACTAGATGTCAACAGGCAGTAGAATGTTGGATGGGGTGTCTAGCTTGATGTGAGACCGAATGAGAGCTTTTGGAGTGACAGGTCCACCCTATTGGCAGTATTCAACTGCGCACCAGGGAACCCCACATTGTCTTCTGAAATGCGTTAGGTATACACGACGAAATGCTCCGTCTCGGACTTTATTGGATACATATGAGAAAAAGATCATAAAGATGGATTTTCAACCGAGTTGGACCAGTTCATTCGACGTTTACTGTGACTTTTGGAATTTTTCGTTCCATGCGCCAAGAGATGATGGACACGTGTGCGCCATAATGCTAGCCAAAGTTGCTAATTCGACAGAAGAAATGGACATTCTAAAACAAAACAACGATTTGTTGTGGAACTAGGACTCCTTGCACTACATTCTGATGGAAGATCATCAAAGGTAAGAGAATATTTATGATGTTATTTCGTATTTTTGTGGTATATGTTGGCTCCAACAAGGCGGAGATTTGCTGGGCGCTGTCTCACAATTTTGCATGCTGTACTTTGTACTAAAGTTATTTATTTTTTTAAATCTAACACAGCGGTTGCATTAAGAACCAGTGTATCTTTCATTTGCTGTACAACATGTATTTTTTAGTAAAGTTTCTGATGAGTTTTTTGGTTAGATTTACGTGACTGTCCAAAATTTCTCCGGACAATTTGGTGCATTATGGCGACGTATTCACAGTGTAAAACCACGATTTGTAGCTATAAATATGCACATTTTCGAAAAAAAACATAAATGTATTGTATAACATGATGTTATAAGACTGTCATCTGATGAAGTTGTTCAAAGGTTAGTGATTAATTTTATCTCTATTTGTGGGTTTTGTGAAAGCTACCTTTGCAGTGGAAAAATGGCGTTGTGTTTTTGGATATAGTGGTGAGCTAACATAAATATATGTTGTGTTTTCGCTGTAAAACATTTTAAAAATCGGAAATGTTGGCTGGATTCATAAGATGTTTATCTTTCATTTGCTGTATTGGACTTGTGATTTCATGAAATTATATTATATGATATCCCTGCGGCGCTAGGCTAGGCTATGCTAGTCAGCTTTTTTTGATGAGGATGATCCCGGATCCGGGATGGGGGGTCCGTAGAGGTATTAAGCAAACCAGACGCCACCATTCTTGTTTTTTATTTACAGATAGCCAGGGGCACACTCCAACAGTCAGACATAATTTACAAAAGAAGCATTTGTGTTTAGTGAGTCGGCCAGATCAGAGGCAGTAGGCAGTAGAGATGACCAGGGATGTTCTCTTGGTAAGTGTGTGAATTGGAGAGAAAATGTTCTGCTAAGCATTGTAATTGTAACTAGTACATTTGGGTGTCAGTGTAAACGTACGGAGTAAAAAGTACATTATTTTCTTTAGAAATGTAGTGAGATAAAAGTAAAAGTAGTCAAAAATCTAAACTTTAAAGTAAAGCACAGATACCCCAAAAAACAACTTAAATAGTACTTTAAAGTATTTTTACCCCACTGACCTTTACACCACTGGCATCAGTTGGCTTTTCATAGCCGATCATTCAGAGTATCTCTATCGCTCCTGCTGTCTCTAGAGAGTTGAAAACAGCAGGTCTGGGACAGGTAGCACGTCCGGTGAACAGGTCAGGGTTCCATAGCCGCAGGCAGAACAGTTGAAACTGGAGCAGCAGCACGACCAGGTGGACTGGGGACAGAAAGGAGTCATCAGGCCAGGTAGTCCTGAGGCATGGTCCTAGGGCTCAGGTCCTCCGAGAGAGAGAAAGAAAGAAAGAAAGAAAGAAAGAAAGAAAGAAAAAAGAAAGAAAGAAAGAAAGAAAGAAAGAAAGAAAGAAAGGGAGAAAGGGAGAAAGAAAAAGAGAGAGAGAGAATTAGAGAGCATACTTAAATTCACACAGGACACCAGATAAGACAGGAGAAATACTCCAGATATAACAGACTGACCCTAGCCCCCCGACACATAAACTACTGCAGCATAAATACAGGAGGCTGAGACATCTAGTGAGATAGTTACAGTTGCTTGCGAAAGTGTTCACCCCCCTTGGCATTTTTCCTATTTTATTGCCTTACAACCTGGAATTAAAATAGATTTTGGGGGGGTTTGTATCATTTGATTTACACAACATGCCTACCACTTTGAAGATACAAAATATTTTTTCTTGTGAAACAAACAAGAAATAAGACCAAAAAAGAAAAGAAAACTTAAGCGTGCATAATTATTCACCTCCTCAAAGGCAATACTTTGTAGAGCCACCTTTTGCAACAATTACAGCTGCAAGTCTCTTGGGGTATGTCTCTATAAGCTTGGCACATCTAGCCACTGGGATTTTTGCCCATTCTTCAAGGCAAAACTGCTCCAGCTCCTTCAAGTTGGATGGGTTCCGCTGGACGGAAATCTTTAAGTCATACCACAGATTCTCAATTGGATTGAGGTCTGGGCTTTGACTAGGCCATTCCAAGTCATTTAAATGTTTCCCCGCAAACCACTCGAGTGTCGCTTTAGCAGTATGCTTAGGGTCATTTTCCTGCTGGAAGGTGAACCTCCGTCACAGTCTCAAATCTCTGGAAGACTGAAAAAGGTTTCCCTCAAGAATTTCCTTGTATTTAGCATCAGCCATCATTCCTTCAATTTTGACCAGTTTCCCAGTCCCTACCGATGAAAAACATCCCCACAGCATGATGCTGCCACCACCATGATGGTATTCTCGGGGTGATGAGAGGTGTTGGGTTTGCGCCAGACATAGCATTTTCCTTGATGGCCAAAAAGCTCAATTTTAGTCTCATCTGACCAGAGTACCTTCTTCCATATGTTTGGTTAGTCTCCCACATGCCTTTTGGCGAACACCAAACGTGTTTGCTATTTTTTCTTTAAGCAATGTTTTTTTTCTGCCCACTCGTACGAAAAGCCCAGCGCTATGGAGTGTACGGCTTAAAGTGGTCCTATGGACAGATACTCCAATGTCCGTTGTGGAGCTTTGCAGATCCTTCAGGGTTATCTTTGGCGTCTTTGTTTCCTTTCTGATTAATGCCCTCCTTGCCTGGTTCGTGAGTTTTGGTGGGCGGCCCTCTCTTGGCAGGTTTGTTGTGGTGCCATATTCTTTCCATTTTATAATAATGGATTTAATGGTGCTCCGTGGGATGTTCAAAGTTTCAGATATTTTTTTATAACCCAACCCTGATCTGTACTTCTCCACAACTTTGTCCCTGACCTGTTTGGAGAGCTCCCTGGTCTTGATGGTGCCGCTTGCTTGGTGGTGCCCCTTGCTTATTGGTGTTGCAGACTCTGGGGCTTTTCAGAACAGGTGTATATATACTGAGATCATGTGACAGATCATGTGACACTTAGATTGCACACAGGTGGACTTTATGTAACTAATTATGTGACTTCTGAAGGTAATTGGTTGCACCAGATCTTATTTAGGGGCTTCATAGTAAAGGGGGTGAATACATATGCACGCACCACTCTTCTAAAAATAGGAAAAACAGTAGTAAAAACAGCAGTTGCCGTACCAGGCGGTGATACAGCCCAACAGGATTCTCTCAAATGTGCATCTGTAAAAAGCTAAGTTTCTTCAGCCTCCTTTTGCGCCTTCTTCACCACACTGTCTGTGTGGGTGGACCATTTCAGATCGTCAGTGATGCTGCCATCTATCCACGGTTTCTGGTTCGGGTAGGTTTTAATAGTCACAGTGGTTACAACATCTCCTATACACTTCCTGATAAACTCAGTCACCTTATCAGTGTATTCATCTATGTTATTCTCAGAGGCTACGAGGCTCAGAGGCTACGGTCAGCATTTGATTGTGAGGTATTCTAGGTTGGGTGAACAAAAGGACTTGAGTTCCTGTATGTTATCACAATCACACCATAAGTAGTTAATCATGAAACATACACCCCCACCCTTCATCTTTCCGGAGAGATATTTATTCCTGTCTGATGAACTGAGAACCCAACTGGCTGTATAGACTCAGACAGTATATCCCAAGAGATCCATCTTTCCGTGAAACATAGTATGTTACAATCCCTGATGTCTCTCTGGAAGGAAATCCTCACCCTGAGCTTGTCAACTTTATTATCCAGAGACTGAACATTAGTGAGTAATATACTCAGAAGCGGTGGGCGGTGTGCGCGCCTCCTGAGTCGGACTAGAAGACCAGTCCGAGCACCGCTTTTCCGCCGGCTGTGTTTGGGTCAGCCTCTGGAGGGTACGAACAAAGGATCCAATTTGGGAAAGTCATATTCCTGGTCGTAATGCTGGTAATGCTGGTAAGTTACCGTCACACTGATATCCAAAAGTCTTTCCTGGCTGTATGTAATAACACAAAACATTTCCTGGGCTAATAATGTAATAACACATTAAAAAAATTAAATACTGCAAAGTTTCCTAAGAGCTAGAAGCGCCTCAGCCCTATCCGTCAGCGCCATTTTCTCTGTGTCCTGTTATCTAACACTGTTATAGTCTGTTTTAGCCTGTTATCTAACACTCTGTTATGTGTCTGTTATAGCCTGTTATCAAACACTCTGTTATAGTGTGTTATAGCCAACTGTTCAGTCAGTTCCGTTTATAAGACTGTTATAGTGTGTTATAGCCTGTTATTTAACACTGTTATAGTGTGTTATAGCCTGTTATCAAACATTCTGTTATAGTGTGTTATAGCCAACTGTTCTGCCTGCGGCTATGGAACCCTGACCTGTTCACCGGACGTGCTACCTGTCCCAGACCTGCTGTTTTCAACTCTCTAGAGACTGCAGGAGCGGTAGAGATACTCTTAATGATCGGCTATGAAAAGCCAACTGACATTTACTACTGTGATTATTATTATTTGACCATGCTGGTAATTTATGAACATTTGAACATCTTGGGCATGTTCTGTTATAATCTCCACTCTGCACAGCCAGAAGAGGACTGTCCACCCCTCATAGCCTGGTTCCTCTCTAGGTTTCTTCCTAGGTTCTGGCCTTTCTAGGGAGTTTTTCCTAGCCACCGTGCTTCTACACCTCCATTGCTTGCTGTTTGGGGTTTTAGGCTGGGTTTCTGTACAGCACTTTGAGATATCAGCTGATGTAAGAAGGGCTATATAAATAAATGTGATTTGATTTGATTTATCGAACACTCTGTTATAGTGTGTTATAGCCTGTAATCTAACACTCTGTTATAGAGTGTTATAGCCTGTTATCGAACACACTGTTATAGTGTGTTATGGCCTGTAATCGAACACTCTGTTGTAGTGTGTTATAGCCTGTAATCTAACACTCTGTTATAGAGTGTTATAGCCTGTTATCGAACACACTGTTATAGTGTGTTATAGCCTGTTATCGAAACCACTGTTATAGTGTGTTATAGCCTGTTATCGAACACACTGTTAAAGAGTGTTATAACCTGTTATCGAACACTCTGTTATAGTGTGTTATAGCCTGTTATCGAACACACTGTTATAGAGTGTTATAGCCTGTAATCGAACACTCTGTTGTAGAGTGTTATAGCCTGTTATCGAACACACTGTTATAGAGTGTTATAGCCTGTAATCGAACACTCTGTTGTAGAGTGTTATAGCCTGTTATCGAACACACTGTTATAGTGTGTTATAGCCTGTAATCGAACACTCTGTTATAGAGTGTTATAGCCTGTAATCGAACACTCTGTTGTAGAGTGTTATAGCCTGTTATCGGACACTCTGTTGTAGAGTGTTATAGCCTGTAATCGAACACTCTGTTGTAGAGTGTTATAGCCTGTTATCGGACACACTGTTATAGTGTGTTATAGCCTGTAATCGAACACTCTGTTGTAGAGTGTTATAGCCTGTAATCGAAACACTGTTATAGTGTGTTATAGCCTGTAATCGAACACTCTGTTGTAGAGTGTTATAGCCTGTAATCGAACACTCTGTTGTAGAGTGTTATAGCCTGTTATCGGACACTCTGTTGTAGAGTGTTATAGCCTGTAATCGAACACTCTGTTGTAGAGTGTTATAGCCTGTTATCGGACACTCTGTTGTAGAGTGTTATAGCCTGTTTTCGGACACTCTGTTATAGTGTGTTATAGCCTGTAATCGAACACTCTGTTGTAGAGTGTTATAGCCTGTAATCGAACACTCTGTTGTAGAGTGTTATAGCCTGTTATCGGACACTCTGTTGTAGAGTGTTATAGCCTGTTTTCGGACACTCTGTTGTAGAGTGTTATAGCCTGTTATCGGACACTCTGTTGTAGAGTGTTATAGCCTGTTATCGGACACTCTGTTGTAGAGTGTTATAGCCTGTTATCGGACACTCTGTTGTAGAGTGTTATAGCCTGTTATCGAACACTCTGTTATTGTGTTATAGCCTGTTTTATAACTCTTTCTTATAGTGTGTTATATAACTCTGTCATAGTGTGTTATATCCGGTTATATAACTTTCTGTTATAGTGTGTCATATCCTGTTATACAACTCTGTTATGGTGTGTTATAGCCTGTTATATAACACTCTGCTATAGTGTGTTATAGCCTGTTATATTACTCTGTTAGTTCTCTAACCACACCCGCCTCTCCATAGCGACAGGACCAGCCTATGGTTGCCGAGTTTCAGGATGTCTACCCTCGCTGATGTTTCCACGGTGACAATCTGTGGCAGCATATGTGGCCTCTTCTGCTCTGACGGACCCTTCTGAAATCGTGTCATGTGACCTGAGAGACACACACACACACGGATGTCCATTTGTACAGATATCAAAGAGTGTTGCTCGTAGGGTTACTGCAAGGTTTGCTACTGGAACATTAGACAATTCTAAGCATATTCCACTTCTACTGCAACATTGTGTACCCCAAGCCTTGTGGTGTGCCTCTGCAGCTCCCCCTCCACTGGGAAAACATGGCTTCTTCAGCACAGGGCCGTTATTGTGAAAGCCCTTCAATACTTCAACCTGGGCCAGCTTAGGAGAATTCTCCAGACTCAGAGTGGATCTAGATTTTTTCATGTTAGAAAATAGAGACTATAGCATTCGGCTGGGAATGTGAACGTGGCTGGGAATGTGAACATGGCTGGGAATGTGAACGCGGCTGGGAATGTGAACGCGGCTGGGAATGTGAACGCGGCTGGGAATGTGAACGCGGCTGGGAATGGGAACGTGGCTGGGAATGTGAACGCGGCTGGGAATGTGAACGCGGCTGGGAATGTGAACGCGGCTGGGAATGTGAACGCGGCTGGGAATGTGAACGCGGCTGGGAATGTGAACGCGGCTGGGAATGTGAACGCGGCTGGGAATGTGAACGCGGCTGGGAATGTGAACGCGGCTGGGAATGTGAACGCGGCTGGGAATGTGAACGCGGCTGGGAATGTGAACGTGGCTGGGAATGTGAACGCGGCTAACCTCAACCTAGTTCACCTCATTCTGAGGAAAGCTATACTGCCTAAACACGTTGTTTTCCATCATTAAGAAAATACATGTCCTATTCCATTTCCATTGTCCGCATAAACATCTCTCACGTGCACATCCAGATTGTGTCACATTAATCCGCAAGGATTGGATCAGTGTTAGCAATAATACAACCATTCCAGCTGGCCCATGCAGCTACCACCAGTAGTGCTTAGGCCTATGCAATCCTATCAGAGGGACGAGGGGTTAATTTGGTATTCAGTGAAAGACTCTCTGGCTCTCTCCACTCATCAGTCTCTTTAATGTGATTCAGTGAAAGACTCTCTGGCTCTCTCCACTACTCTGTCTCTTTAATGTGATTCAGTGAAAGATTCTCTGGCTCTCTCCACTCCTCAGTCTCTTTAATGTGATTCAGTGAAAGACTCTCTGGTTCTCTCCACTACTCAGTCTCTTTAATGAGATTCAGTGAAAGACTCTCTGGCTCTCTCCACTACTCAGTCTCTTTAATGTGATTCAGTGAAAGACTCTCTGGCTCTCTCCACTACTCAGTCTCTTTAATGTGATTCAGTGAAAGACTCTCTGGCTCTCTCCACTACTCAGTCTCTTTAATGTGATTCAGTGAAAGACTCTCTGGCTCTCTCCACTACTCAGTCTCTTCAATGTGATTCAGTGAAAGACTCTCTGGCTCTCTCCATTCCTCAGTCTCTTTAATGTGATTCAGTGAAAGACTCTCTGGCTCTCTCCATTCCTCAGTCTCTTTAATGTGATTCAGTGAAAGACTCTCTGGCTCTCTCCACTACTCAGTCTCTTTAATGTGATTCAGTGAAAGACTCTCTGGCTCTCTCCACTACTCAGTCTCTTTAATGTGATTCAGTGAAAGACACTCTGGCTCTCTCCACTACTCAGTTTCTTTAATGTGATTCAGTGAAAGACTCTCTGGCTCTCTCCACTACTCAGTCTCTTTAATGTGATTCAGTGAAAGACTCTCTGGCTCTCTCCACTACTCAGTCTCTTTAATGTGATTCAGTGAAAGACTCTCTGGCTCTCTCCACTACTCAGTTTCTTTAATGTGATTCAGTGAAAGACTATCTGGCTCTCTCCACTACTCAGTCTCTTTAATGTGATTCAGTGAAAGACTCTCTGGCTCTCTCCACTACTCAGTCTCTTTAATGTGATTCAGTGAAAGACTCTCTGGCTCTCTCCACTACTCAGTCTCTTTAATGTGATTCAGTGAAAGACTCTCTGGCTCTCTCCACTACTCAGTCTCTTTAATGTGATTCAGTGAAAGACTCTCTGGCTCTCTCCACTACTCAGTCTCTTTAATGTGATTCAGTGAAAGACTCTCTGGCTCTCTCCACTACTCAGTCTCTTTAATGTGATTCAGTGAAAGACTCTCTGGCTCTCTCCACTACTCAGTCTCTTTAATGTGATTCAGTGAAAGACTCTCTGGCTCTCTCCACTACTCAGTCTCTTTAATGTGATTCAGTGAGGTGACAATAATGTGGCCCGCATGCAAAACATGCAGGCCATATGCAAAACACCATCTCCAAGCCTGAAATCTGGATCTTTACTCCTAGAGCATTATGTAAAATACCCTCTCCAGCTCCTAATTCAGATGTTAGCTCTTACGTTCTGCTGATAAGATGATGGCAGTGATGAAGGATACTGAGAGTCTATTTCAATGTTCTAACTTTGTCATAAATCATCTCTTGGATCAGATAGCTATCTATTATTGTGCAGCAGCAGCAACAGCTCTTGACTCGTCTTCTCCATAGGTGACAATGGCCCTCTGTAAGTATCATCATGTTGACTAAGAAGTGATTGATTGCCACATTATACTAAATTCTTTCTCCTGCTCTCTCTTTCTATCCCTCTCTATCTCTCAGTGTATGGTATGTCTCCTTTTGTCTCGTTCTCTTCCTGTCTCTCCATCTCTCTGTCTCCCTCTCCCTCTCCCTCTCTCAGAGTCTGATGAGTCATCCCTGCTTGATAGACAGACATACAGGCTGTTCTGTTCTGTTCCCTGCGGTTCCATGAACACCATAAATGCAACAAAACATTGCCTGCCCCTGAATTCACCACGCACACCCTCACTCAGAGAGAGAGACAGGGATGGGAGAGAGAAAGAGAGAGAGGAACAGAGAGAATGGGAATAAACAGGCATTTTCTCTGTGTGTGGTGTGATGTGGTGGGTGAGAGAGTCAGTGGGTGTTCTAAACTCTTCTCTTAGCAACAGAGAGATCGTGTTCTACCGACAGAACAGAACAAAACATGGCCAAGGTAACCCAGGCCTGGTAATTACCCACACAAACACGCGCTGCTATCTTTAACATCAGGAGACAGAAAACATCACAGAGGGAACAGAGACAGACAGACAGAGAGAGAGACAAATTCAGTTGAATGATCTGCAAAATGTCTACCGTATAACAAAGTGCATTGGTTAGAATATCTCTCTGTATCTATCACTGCCACATGGCATGTTGGATTGGGGAGGTAAGGGATACATTAACAGGTGGCATGTGTGTGTCACCTCAGACCAGTTTGCATGTGGTTTTACATACATTTGCATCGTTTGACATTGAAGGATAATCCTGTAATACATACTGTAGACACAGAGTCAAGAATCAAGCCCCTCTTATTGCCTGTGTACTACAAGAAAAGACACAAACAAGACTCGCAATGTAATCTACATTAATCTAAAACATTTTAACATTTAAGAATTATTCCATGACGTTTTAATGAAATATTCATAAAGGCATCCTTGTAACGAAAGTTATATTCTTCCGCTGGGGCTTGGTGAAATGGAGAACATCCTCAGACAGAGGATTCTGGGAAGTGTTGAGTTGACGACTATCTCGTTAGAGAGTACAGATTGTATGTCGCTAGCTGCTCTCTCTCTCTTTTTCTCTCTTGCTCTGTATCTGTCTCTCTATATATCTCTCTCGCTCTGTATCTGTCTGTCTGTCTGTCTGTCTGTCTGTCTGTCTGTCTGTCTGTCTGTCGGTGTCTCTCTCTCTCTCTCTCTCTCTCTCTGTATCTCTCTCTGTATCTCTCTCGCTCTGTATCTGTCTGTCTCTCTCTCTCTCTCGCTCTATATCTGTCTGTCTCACTCACTCTCTCTTTCTCTGTATCTATCTCGCTCTGTATCTGTCTGTCTCTCTCCCTCTTTCTCTCTGTATCTCTCGCTCTGTATCTGTCTGTCTCTCTCTCTCTTTCCCTGTATCTCTCTCGCTCTGTATCTGTCTGCCACTCTCTCTCTCTTTATCTCTCTTGCTCTGTATCTGTCTCTATCTCTCTCTCTCCGATATGCAAAGCAGGAGTTTTTAGAAAAGTGATTCATGCCACTGCAAGTCAATGGTCCACAGTGGTTGCCTTTGTGCGAGTTCTGTTTCATATGTTCCTTACAGAGTTGACCAAACAAATGGAAAATGATTAATCCTTCATAGTGTATGTTATTGTTTGTAGTTTGAAACTAAACTGAACAAAAATATAAACGCAACAATTTCAAAGATTTTACTGAGTTACAGTTCATATAAAGAAATCAGTCAATTGAAATTAATTCATTAGACCCTAATCTATGGATTTCACATGACTGGAAATACAGATATGCTTCTGTTGGTCACAGATACCTTAAAAAAATGTAGGGGCGTGGATCAGAAAAAAATCTGGTGTGACCAGAATTTGCCTCATGCAGCGCGCCATCTCCTTCACATACAGTTTGTCAGGCTGTTGATTGTGGACTGTGGAATGTTGTCCCACTCCTCTTCCCTGAGACGGTTTATAACAGTTTGTGCAGAAATTCTTCGGTTGCGCAAACCCACAGTTTCATCAGCTGTACGCGTGGCTCATCTCAGACCATCCTGCAGGTGAAGAAGCCAGATGTGGAGGTCCTGGGCTGGTGTAGTTACACATGGTCTGTGGTTGTGAGGCCGGTTCGACATACAGTACAGTAAGTTCTCTAAAATGACGTTGGAGGTGGCTTATGATAGAGAAATTAACATTCAAGTCTCTGGCAACAGCTCTGGTGGACATTACTGCAGTCAGCATGCCAATTGCATGCTCCCTCAAAACTTAAGAGATCTGTGGCATTGTGTTGTGTGACAAAACTGCACATTTTAGTGTGGCCTTTTATTGTCTCCAGCACAAGGTGCACCTGTGTAATGACCATGCTCTCTAATCAACTTATTGATATGCCACACCTGTCAGGTGAATGGATTATCTTGGCAAAGGAGAAATGCTCACTAACATGGATGTAAACAAATTTGTGCACAACATTTGAGAGAAATACGCTTTTTGTGCATATGGAACATTTCAGCGATCTTTTATTTCAGCTCATGAAACATTGGACCAACACTTTACATGTTTGTTTATATTATTGTTCAGTTTAGTTAAGCTAGCTAGCTAGCCAGGCAGGCTAATTGAGGGTGCATGCGCTTTCTCATCCTACAGTTACAAACAGCAACAACAACTCCATTCAAAATTTAAAGTAGCAGCCTAACTGTTGGCTCTCGGCAGTTGTAGCCTATCCTTCTCCTTTAACTTCTAACTACCATGAATGTACACTTTCGTAGTTTTCTTACAGGAAAAGTCAGTGATGATGTTCATTGCTATGCAAGATGACAAGAGACAATGTTAATAGAAACACTTGAAACTGATGGAAAAGCCATCATCATCAACCAGACGTGTTAATGCAGAACCACAACAGCCCCCTAACAAGTGCCAACCTCCATTGTGATTGAATTAGGTGAGGAATCCGTTTAGCATCTTCCTTCTGAAGTGGAAAACTGCAAGGTCACATCCTGGTTACACGCGCACTCACATACTTTCCTTGCTTCCTGGCTATAAGGAATTAATGTGACATGGCCTTGGAGGATTGGGAGAAGACAGGATCAGAGAGCAGCAAAGCGATAAAGTCACCCAGACCAAAAAGCCCAGAGTGGAATGGTGGAATTTCCACTCCGGGTGTCATTTAGCCAGCATCAAGTCAAGAGGAGGCTGTCACGATCGTTGTAACGTGGAAGAGAGGAGAACCAAGGCGCAGCGTGATAACAATACATCTTCTCTTTATTAGAAGACGAAGACGAAGACGAAACGAAATGACACTGACAAACTAAACAAAACAACGAACCGACGAACGTGAAGCTATATAAACAATAAGTGCAGACACAGGCAACTTACACATAGACATACATAACCCTAGACTACACACTGCCCCATAAACATACAAAACCCCTAGACAATCCAAAACACATACATCCCCCATGTCACACCCTGACCTAACTAAAATAATAAAGAAAACAAAGATAACTAAGGCCAGGGCGTGACAGTACCCCCCCCTAAAGGTGCGGACTCCGGCCGCAAAACCTGACACAGAAGGGGAGGGTCCGGGTGGGCCTTCTCACGGCGGCGGCTCGGGTGCGGGACGTGGACCCCACCCCACCATAGTCAATCCCCGCTTTCGTGGCCTCCTCTTAACGGCGACCCTCCAAATTAAATCCACTGGACTGATGGGCGCCTCTGGACGGAGGGGCAGCTCCGGACTGAGGGGCAGCTCCGGATTGAGGGGCAGCTCCGGACTGAGGGGCAGCTCCGGAAGCTCCTGACTGGCGGACAGCTCAGGCAGCTCCTGACTGGCGGGCGGCTCTGGCAGCTCCTGACTGGCGGGCGGGTCTGGCAGATCCTGACTGGCGGGCGGGTCTGGCAGATCCTGACTGGCGGGCGGTTCTGGCAGCTCCTGACTGTCGGGCGGCTCTGGCAGCTCCTGACTGACGGACGGCTCTAGCGGCTCCTGACTGACGGATGGCTCTGAAGGCTCAATACAGACGGGCTGCTTTGAAGGCTCAGGACAGACGGGCAGCTCAGATGGCGCTGGGCAGACGGGCAGCTCAGACAGCGCTGGGCAGACGGGCAGCTCAGACGGCGCTGGGCAGACGGGCAGCGCAGGCGGCAGCTCAGACGGTGCTGGGCAGACGGGCAGCTCAGACGGCGCTGGGCAGACGGGCAGCTCAGACGGCGCTGGGCAGACGGGCAGCGCAGGCGGCAGCTCAGACGGCGCTGGGCAGACGGGCAGCTCAGACGGCGCTGGGCAGACGGGCAGCTCAGACGGCGCTGGGCAGACGGGCAGCTCAGACGGCGCTGGGCAGACGGGCAGCTCAGACGGCGCTGGGCAGACGGGCAGCTCAGACGGCGCTGGGCAGATGGGCAGCTCAGACGGCGCTGGGCAGACAGCAGATTCTGGCCTGCTGAGGCGCACAGTAACCTAGTGCATGGTGCCGGAACTGGTTGTACCGGGCTAAGGACACGCACCTCAAGGCTAGTGCGGGGAGCAGCAACAGGCTGTACAGGACTCTGGAGACGCACAGGAGGCTTGGTGCGTGGTGCCGGAACTGGTGGTACCGGGCTGGAGACACACACCACAGGGCGAGTGCGTGGAGGAGGAACAGGGCTCTGGAGATGCACTGGAAGCCTGGTGCGTGGTGTTGGCACTGGTGGTAATGGGCTGGGGCGAGGAAGTGGCACCGGATATACCGGACTGTGAAGGCGTACTGGAGCTTTTGAGCACCGAGCCTGCCCAACCTTACCGGGCTGTGCTGGCGAACCGGGGACACCATGCGTAAGACTGGTGCCATGTACGCCGGCCCGAGGAGACGCACTGGAGACCAGATGCGTTGAGCCGGCTTCATGGCACCTGGCTCGATGCCCACTCTAGCCCGGCCGATATGAGGAGCTGGGATGTACCGCACCGGGCTATGTACACGTACAGGAGACACCGTGCGCTCTTCCGCATAACACGGTGTCTGCCCGTACTCTCGCTCTCCACAGTAAGCACGAGGAGTTGGCGCAGGTTTCCTACCTGACTTTGCCACACTCCCCGAGAGCCAGCCCCCCCAAGAATTTTTTGGGACTGCCTCTCTGGCTTCCAGCCGCGCTTCCGTGCTGCCTCCTCATACCACCGCCTCTCGGCTTTAGCTGCCTCCAGCTCTTCACGAGGGCGGCGATATTCTCCAGGTTGGGCCCAGGGTCCTCCGCCGTCCAGAATTTCCTCCCAATTCCAATAGTCCTGCGATCGCTGATGCTGCCTTGTATCACGCTGCTTGGTCCAATCTTGGTGGGTGATTCTGTCACGATCGCCGTAACGTGGAAGAGAGGAGGACCAAGGCGCAGCGTGATAGCAATACATCTTCTTTAGTTGAAGACGAAGACGAAACGAAACTAACACTTTACACACTAAACAAAACAACAAAACGACGACCGTGAAGCTATACAAACAATAAGTGCAGACACAAGCAACTTACACATAGACAATCACCCACGAACTACCTATTGAATATGGTTGCCTAGATTGGTTCTCAATTAGAGACAGCTGTCTATCGTTGTCTCTGATTGGGAACCGTATTAAGGCAGCCATATTCATTAGGTAGTTCGTGGGTGATTGCCTATGTGTAAGTTGCCTGTGTCTGCACTTATTGTTTGTATAGCTTCACGGTCGTCGGTTTGTTGTTTAGTGCGTAAAGTGTTCGTTTCGTCTTCGTCTTCAAATAAAGAAGATGTCTTGCTATCACGCTGCGCCTTGGTCCTCCTCTCTTCCACGTTACGACGATCGTGATAGAGGCAGAGTCATGTGACTGGAAGGATGGTGATTAACGTTGCTACCAGTTAAAAATGGAAGGATGGCGATTAACATGGTTGTCAGTTAAAACTGGAAGGATGGTGATTAACATGGCTGTCAGTTAAAAATGGAAGGATGGTGATTAACATGGTTGTCAGTTAAAACTGGAAGGATGGTGATTAACATGGCCGTCAGTTAAAAATGGAAGGATGGTGATTAACGTTGCTGCCAATTAAAAATGGAAGGATGGTGATTAATGTTGCTACCAGTTAAAAATGGAAGGATGGTGATTAACATGGCTGTCAGTTAAAAATGGAAGGATGGTGATTAACATGGCTGTCAGTTAAAAGTGGAAGGATGGTGATTAGCATGGCTGTCAGTTAAACGTGGAAGGATGGTGATTAACATGGCTGACAGTTAAAAGTGGAAGGATGGTGATTAGCATGGCTGTCAGTTAAAAGTGGAAGGATGGTGATTAACATGGCTGTCAGTTAAAAGTGGAAGGATGGTGATTAGCATGGCTGTCAGTTAAAAGTGGAAGGATGGTGATTAACATGGCTGTCAGTTAAAAATGGAAGGATGGTGATTAACATGGCTGTCAGTTAAAAGTGGAAGGATGGTGATTAACATGGCTGACAGTTAAAAGTGGAAGGATGGTGATTAACATGGCTGCCAGTTAAAAATGGAAGGATGGTGATTAACATGGCTGTCAGTTAAAAGTGGAAGGATGGTGATTATTATGGCTGTCAGTTAAAAATGGAAGGATGGTGATTAACATGGCTGTCAGTTAAAAATGGAAGGATGGTGATTAACATGGCTGTCAGTTAAAAATGGAAGGATGGTGATTAACATGGCTGTCAGTTAAAAATGGAAGGATGGTGATTAACATGGCTGTCAGTTAAAAGTGGAAGGATGGTGATTAACATGGCTGTCAGTTAAAAATGGAAGGATGGTGATTAACATGGCTGCCAGTTAAAAATGGAAGGATGGTGATTAACATGGCTGTCAGTTAAAAATGGAAGGATGGTGATTAACATGGCTGTCAGTTAAAAGTGGAAGGATGGTGATTAACATGGCTGCCAGTTAAAAATGGAAGGATGGTGATTAATATGGCTGTCAGTTAAAAATGGAAGGATGGTGATTAACATGGCAGCCAGTTAAAAATGGAAGGATGGTGATTAACATGGCTGCCAGTTAAAAATGGAAGGATGGTGATTAATATGACTCTCAGTTAAAAATGGATCACAGAAAACATGATGGCAAAGAAGACTGGAGTACATTGAAAAGATTATCAAAGAGTGTCAAGAGTCCACACACTTTAACGAATTAGAAACGGCATTATCTACAGTCCAGGGTCACATCTTCTTATACCAGGGCCAGTATGTTCAAAGCCTCCCAGAGAAGGAGTGCTGATCTAGGATCAGTTTTGCCCTTTTAGATTATAATGAAAAATATTATATAGATAGGTAGGATCTGATTCTAGATCATCACTCCTACTGTGAGACGCTTTGTGGATACAGGCATAGGTGTGTGGTAGATTCCTTTCATGTCCACAGGAAGGAAGGTGATGGTGATTACAGATTGATTTGGAGTTCAGCCAGCCTGTTTAAAGCAGTTTCTCATTCAGAGCCTGGACTTGCATCACGTCTTGATTAGACCACAATCACAACAAGAACAACAGCAAGGAGAGAGCAGGTGGCTGCAGTGCTAACCTTGATCTACTACAGATCTGAGATGGCTTAGCTTCCAACAGAAGATATAATATACTTTATGTAATAATGTTATTATTATAACACCCAGAGAGGAGAGTCCAGGCCTGGTGGAGGGGAGTGCTCCGATCCTATCATATCCTCTCTCCCCAGACAGACAGGATTTTCCATGGCCCTGTCCATAAATGCATTCTGAATGAAGCATGTTCATCTTCAGAGGCAGGTCAGCCATGTGAGACACCCGGTCCAGACTGGTGCGTCCTGTGTTCCAGTAAGAAGCAGCCAATACCACGTGTCCTGGCTGGTAGGAAACCATGTGACACTAACGTGCGAGCACACACACATGAACAAGCGCTCAAGCTCACACACATATGTACCTGTATACAAACATTTCTTTGACAGTATGTGATAGAAAGTATGAGACTGTATGCATCTGACTGTATGCAGCAGACCAGCTGGCTGATGTGTTTACAGATATATTCAATCTCTCCCTATCCCAATCTATTGTCCCCACATGCTTCAAGATGGCCACCATTGTCATTGTACCTAGGAAAGCAAAGGTAATTGAACTAAATTACTATCACCCTGTAGCACTCACCTCTGTTGTCATGAAGTGCTTTGAGAGAAGAATCAAGGATCATATCACCTCTACCTTACCTGCCACCCTAGATCCACTTCAATTTTCTTACCGCCCCAATAGATCCACAGACGATGCAATCGCCACCACACTGCACACTGCCCTGTCCCATCTGGACAAGAGGCATATACCTATGTAAGAATGCTGTTCATTGACTATGCTCAGCATTCAACACCATAGTACCCTCCAAGCTCATCATCAAGCTCGAGGCTCTGGGTCTGAACCCCGCCCTGTGCAACTGGGTCCTGGTTTTCCTTAAGGGTTGCCCCCAGGTGGTGAAGGTAGGAAATAACACATCCTCTTCGCTGATCCTCAACACGTGCTCAGCCCCCTCCTGTACTTCCTGTTCACCCATGACTGCATGGCCAAGAACGCCTCCAACTCAATCATCAAGTTTGCAGACGACACTACAGTAGTAGGCTTGATTACCAACAACGAAGAGATAGCCTACAGGGAGGAGGTGAGGGCTCTGGGAGTACAGGAAAATAACCTCTCACTCAACGTCAACAAAACAAAGGAGATGATCGTGGACTTCAGTAAACAGCAGAGGGAGCACCCCCCTATCCACATCGATGGGACAGTAGTGGAGAAGGTGGAAAGCTTCAAGATCCTCTGCGTACTCATCACTGACAAACTGAAATGGTCCACCCACACAGACAGTGTGGTGAAGAATGCGCAACAGTGCCTCTTCAACCTCAGGAGGCTAAAGAAATTTGACTTAACACATAAAACCCTCACAAACTTTTACAGATGCACAATTGAGAGCATCCTGTCGGGTTGTATCACCGCCTGGTACGGCAACTGCACCGCCCACATTCACAAAGCTCTCCAGAGGGTGGTGCGGTCTGCCCAACACATTTCCGGGGGAAAAATTCCCGCCCTCCTGGACACCTACAGCACCTGATGCCACAGGAAGGCCAAACAGATCATCAAGGACATCAACCACCCGAGCCACTGCCTGTTCACCCCGCTATCATCCAGAAGGCAAGGTCAGTACAGGTGCATCAAAGCTGGGACCGAGAGACTGAAAAACCACTTCTATCTCAAGGCCATCAGACTGCTAAACAGCCATCACTAGCACATCAGACATAGACATAGATTAGGAATCATTGGACACTTTTAGAAATGGATCACTGGCCACTTTAATAATGTTTCCGTATCTATGACTACTCATCTCATATGAATAAACCGCACTCCACACTATTCTACGGTATCTTAGTCACTTTAATTGTGTGTAATTATTGCATCACCCATTTCATATGTAGAGTTGAAGTAGGACGTTTGCATACACCTTAGCCAAATACATTTAAACTCAGTTATTTACAATTCCTGACATTTAATCCTAGTAAAATTCCCTATCTTAGGTCAGTTAGGATCACCACTTTATTTTAAGAAAGTGAAATGTCAGAATAATAGTAGAGAGAATGATTTACTTCAGCTTTTATTTCTTTCATCACATTCCCAGTGGGTCAGAAGTTTACATAAACTCAATTACTATTTCGAAACATTGCCTTTAAATTGTTTAACTTGGGTCAAACATTTCAGGTAGCCTTCCACAAGCTTCCCACAATAAGTTGGGTGAATTTTGGCCCATTCCGCCTGAGAGCTGGTGTAACTGAGTCAGGTTTGTAGGCCTCCTTGCTCGCACACGCTTTTTCAGTTCTGCCCACATATTTTCTATAGGTTTGAGGTCAGGGCTTTGTGATGGCCACTCCAATACCTTGACTTTGTTGTCCTTAAGCCATATTGCCACAACTTTGGAATTATTCTTGGGGTCATTGTGCATTTGGAAGACCCATTTGCGACCAAGCTTTAACTTCCTGACATCTTGAGATGTTGCTTCAATATATCGAAATAATTTTCCTGCCTCATGATGCCATTTATTTTGTGAAGTGCACCAGTCCCTCCTGCAGCAAAGCACCCCCACAACATGATGCTGCCACCCCCGTGCTTCACGGTTGGGATGGTGTCCTTCGGCTTGTAAGCCTCCCCTCCTCCAAACATAATGATGGTAATTACGGCCAAACAGCTCTAATTTTGTTTCATCAGACCAGAGGACATTTCTCCAAAAAGTATGATCTTTGTCACCATGTGCAGTTGCAAACCATAGTCTGGCTTTTTTATGTCGATTTTGGAGCAGTGGCTTCTTCCTTGCTGGGCGGCCTTTCAGGTTATGTCAATATAGGACTCGTTTTACTGTGGATAAAGATACTTTTGAACCTGTTTCCTCCAACATCTTCACAATGTCCTTTGCTGTTGTTCTGGGATTGATTTGCACTGTTCGCACCAAAGTACGTTCATCTCTAGGACACAGAACGCATCTCCTTCCTGAGCGGTATGACGGCTGTGTGGTCCCATGGTGTCTATACTTGCGTTCTATTGTTTGTACAGATAAATGTGGTACGTTCAGGGGTTTGGAAATTGCTCCCAAGGATGAACCAGACTTGTGGAGGTCTACAATTGTTTTTCTGAGGTCTTGGCTGATTTCTTTTGATTTCCCCATGATGTCAAGCAAAGAGGCACTGAGTTTGAAGGTAGGCCTTGAAATACATCCACAGGTACACCCCCAATTGACTCAAATGATGTCAATTAGCCTATCAGAAGCTTCTAAAGCCATGACATCATTTTCTCGAATTTTACACGCTGTTTAAAGGCACAGTCAACTTAGTGTATGTAAACTTCTGACCCACTGGAATTGTGATACAGGGGATTATAAGTGAAATAATCTGTAAACAATTGTTGGAACAATGACTTGTGTTATGCACAAAGTAGATGTCCTAACTGACTTGCCAAAACTATAGTTTGTTAACAAGAAATTTGTGGAGTGGTTGAAAAACGAGTTTTAATGACTCCAACCTAAGTTTATGTAAACTTCTGACTTCAACTGTATATACTGAGATCCTATGACAGATCATGTGACACTTAAATTAAGTCCACCTGTGTGCAATCTAACTAATTATGTGACTTCTGAAGGTAATTAGTTGCACCAGATTTTATTTAGGGGCTTCATAGCAAAGGGGGTGAATACATATGCACTCACCACTTTTCTGTATTTTTTTATACAAGTTATTTTTTTCATTTCACTTTACCAATTTGGACTATTTTGTGTATGTCCGTTACATGAAATCCAAATAAAAATCTATTTAAATTACAGGTTGTAATGCAACAAAATAGTAAAAACGCCAAGGGGGATTAATACTTTTCCAAGGCACTGTAGACACACACACACACACACACACACACACACACACACACACACACACACACACACACACACACACACACACACACACACACACACACACACACACACACACACACACACACACACACACACACACACACACACACACACAGAGAGAAAGAAAGCGAGAGAGATTATATCCATCTGAGGTGGAGAAGCCCCAGAGCATGGATTGTGGTCTTCCAAACAACAGCAGCCACAACGTTCTCTGTTAATCTGTCACTACTCACACAGCCTGGGAGCCACGAGGTCACAATGGAACCTGCGAGTCATATGCTCTCTGCTACCACTATGAACCTAAATAAATATAGCATTGAGTCACCTCAGAGCTTCCTGTGTGTGTTGTGTGTGTTGTGTTTGTGTGTGTGTGTGTGTGTGTGTGTGTGTGTGTGTGTGTGTGTGTGTGTGTGTGTGTGTGTGTGTGTGTGTGTGTGTGTGTGTGTGTGTGTGTGTGTGTGTGTGTGTGTGTGTGTGTGTGTGTGTGTGTGTGTGTGTGTGTGTGTGTGTGTGTGTGTGTGTGAGAGAGAAAGTGTTTGTTTGCGGGTGCTTGCCTTTGCCTGTTACTGCGTAAGTGTGCACATGCATATTGTAACAAAATGTTAAGAGCACATGCACACAAGTGTGCTCACCTGCTTGATGGGTTTGTATGCTTGCGTGTTTATGCTTGTGTGTATGTGTATGTGCGTTAGTGCATGTATAACATAGGTAACTGGTGGAACCTTAATTAGGGAGAGCAGACTTTCATGTGTTTGATACCATTCCATGCCCTGCAATCCAGCAGTTATTATGAGCCGTCCACCACTGTCTGGGAGGAGAGAAGACTTAATGAGGTAAAGAAGAAGAGGTAAATGAGACTACCCAGGTTCAGGCGTGGGCAGCAGGCAGTCTCAAAGTTAAAGCAGTGGGCAGCAGGCAGTCTCAAAGTTAAAGCAGTGGGCAGCAGGCAGTCTCAAAGTTAAAGCAGTGGGCAGCAGGCAGTCTCAAAGTTAAAGCAGTGGGCAGCAGGCAGTCTCAAAGTTAAAGCAGTGGGCAGCAGGCAGTCTCAAAGTTAAAGCAGTGGGCAGCAGGCAGTCTCAAAGTTAAAGCAGTGGGCAGCAGGGAGTCTCAATGTTAAAGCAATGGGCAGCAGGCAGTCTCAAAGTTAAAGCAGTGGGCAGCAGGCACTCTCAAAGTTAAAGCAGTGGGCAGCAGGCAGTCTCAAAGTTAAAGCAGTGGGCAGCAGGCAGTCTCAAAGTTAAGGCAGTGGGCAGCAGGCAATCTCAAAGTTAAGGCAGTGGGCAGCAGGCAGTCTCAAAGTTAAAGCAGTGGGCAGCAGGCAGTCTCAAAGTTAAAGCAGTGGGCAGCAGGCAGTCTCAAAGTTAAAGCAGTGGGCAGCAGGCAGTCTCAAAGTTAAAGCAGTGGGCAGCAGGCAGTCTCAAGTTAAAGCAGTGGGCAGCAGGCAGTCTCAAAGTTAAAGCAGTGGGCAGCAGGCAGTCTCAAAGTTAAAGCAGTGGGCAGCAGGCAATCTCAATGTTAAGGCGTGGGCAGCAGGCAGTCTCAAAGTTAAAGCAGTGGGCAGCAGGCAGTCTCAAAGTTAAAGCAGTGGGCAGCAGGCAGTCTCAAAGTTAAAGCAGTGGGCAGCAGGCAGTCTCAAAGTTAAAGCAGTGGGCAGCAGGCAGTCTCAAAGTTAAAGCAGTGGGCAGCAGGCAGTCTCAAAGTTAAGGCAGTGGGCAGCAGGCAGTCTCAAAGTTAAAGCAGTGGGCAGCAGGCAGTCTCAAAGTTAAGGCAGTGGGCAGCAGGCAATCTCAAAGTTAAAGCAGTGGGCAGCAGGCAGTCTCAAAGTTAAAGCAGTGGGCAGCAGGCAGTCTCAAAGTTAAAGCAGTGGGCAGCAGGCAGTCTCAAAGTTAAAGCAGTGGGCAGCAGGCAGTCTCAAAGTTAAAGCAGTGGGCAGCAGGCAGTCTCAAAGTTAAAGCAGTGGGCAGCAGGCAGTTTCAAAGTTAAAGCAGTGTTTAGCAGGCAGTCTCAAAGTTAAAGCAGTGGGCAGTAGGCAGTCTCAAAGTTAAAGCAGTGGGCAGCAGGCAATCTCAAAGTTAAAGCAGTGGGCAGCAGGCAGTCTCAAAGTTAAAGCAGTGGGCAGCAGGCAGTCTCAAAGTTAAAGCAGTGGGCAGCAGGCAGTCTCAAAGTTAAAGCAGTGGGCAGCTGGAAATAGAAGCGCAGAGACTGAAGCAGAGGTAGCCCCTTCATTCACTCATTTAAAGGTGAAGTAAACCCTGTCTTTCAATAATTTCTATGCAAACACACCCATCGTTCATGAATGATGCAACGAAATGTTGCCACATTCAGCACTAATGCTCTTGTTCCTTGAAAAAGGAAGTGGGTCTGCCTGCCTCTTGCTGTTACAGTATTGTAACAGTTGTATGACTAAATGAGTGCCACAGACCCTATCAGATATATAGTAAACATCCATCAGAAAGATAAACATTCCTGCTGCTTGGTTTATCTCCATGAATATGTCACTGGCGTTGGTCGACTCTCACACATTTTCCATACAGCTAAGACCTTTCAAGCAATCCTGGTGTGTTGACACACACACACACATACACATGTGCGCACATGCATATACAGACAGGACACAATGATCTAGTGTTGAGATGTGTGTGTGATTGTGTGCGTGGTTGCAGTGGCTTGATAAGCAGTACCGTAGCTCTACATATAAATGAATGTGAAGCTATGTTGAGATAAGGAGCTGTATATTACATCTCTGCTCCTGGCAGTGTTTCTCTGTGATACGGCACCTCAGATGTTATCAGGGAGACTTTGGCAGCACGCCAACAGCAGTGCTTTCACAGCCGCAACAGGATTTAAAGATAGCAGTACGCACCGGTCACCAATGGCAGTTCGGGCTGAAACAGTCAAAATACCTGGTTTTTACAGATTCTGTCAAATATATCTATTTTAAGTTTAGCTTGTGATGTGGTGTGACTGTTCTGACAGGAGTTGGAGTGAGTCTGAGACAGACAGACAGGTAGGTGGGGTAGATAGAGAGACTGACTGATAGGTTGGGGAGATAGAGAAATTGAAACCAGCCCTACTAGTCAGATGAGTGTTTTGTCAACCACAGTCAGCCTACTGTAATCTCACAAACACCATCTGACCTTCAGGGATTGTAACTGATATCAAAACTGAGATGATCATTATCATTATTCTGATAATAATGAGATCATGCCTCTGCTTGGTCGGGTAAATGCTCAGGTTGCTACACAGCATTTCATGACAGGTTAATTTGTAATAGGTCAGTAACATTTATTGATGCATACTATTGTATTTTAAAGCACGCTTATTCACACTTATTGCTACAGTAAATGTGCCATATCTAGTCCTAACATTGCTACAATATATAATATCTGAAATACATTATGAAACTAGGAAATACATTCATATTACGGATTACCAGGACGTGTACTCAAAGCATGAGCAGGACCAACTGGCAAGTGTCTTCACTGACATTTTCAACCTCTCCCTGGCCGAGTCTGTAATACCTACATGTTTCAAGCAGACCAACATAGTCCCTGTGCCCAAGGAAGCGAAGGTAACCTGCCTAAATTATTACCACCCCGTAGCATTCACGACAGTAGCTATGAAGTGCTTTGAAAGGCTGGTAATGGCTCACATCAACACCATCCTCCTAGATACCCGAGACCCACTCCAATTCGCATACCGCCCCAACAGATCCACAGATGACTCAATCTCAATCGCACCCCACACTGCCCTTTCCCACCTGGACAAAAGGAACACTTATGTGAGAATGTTGTTCATTGACTACAGCTCAGTGTTCAACACCATAGTGCCCACAAAGCTCATCACTGAGCTAAGGACCCTGGGACTTAACACCTCCCTCTGCAACTGGATCCTGGACTTCCTGACGGGCCGCCACCAGGTGGTAAGGGTAGGCAACAACACCTCTGCCACGCTGATCCTCAACACTGGGGCCCCTCAGGGGTGTGTACTTAGTCCCCTCCTGTACTCCCTGTTCACCAACGACTGCATGGCCAAACACGACTCCAACACCATCATTAAGTTTGCTGATGACACAACAGTGGTAGGCCTGAACACCGACAACGATGATACAGCCTATAGGGAGGAGGTCAGAGACCTGGCAGTGTGGTGTCAGGACAACAACCTTTCCCTCAATGTGAGCAAGACAAAAGGAGCTGATCGTGGACTACAGGAAAAGGCGGGCCGAGCAGGCCCCCATTAACATCGACGGGGCTGTAGTGAAGCGGGTTGAGAGTTTCAAGTTCCTTGGTGTCCACCATAGCCAACAAACTATCATGGTCCAAACACACCAAGAGGGCACGACAACACCACAACACCTTTTCCCCCCCAGGAGACTGAAAAGATTTGGCATGGGTCCCCAGATCCTCAAAAAGTTATACAGCTGCACCATTGAGAGCATCTTGACAGGTTGCTTCACCGCCTGGTATGGCAACTGCTCGGCATCTGACTGTAAGGCATTACAGAGTGTAGTGCATACGGCCTAGTACATCCCTGTGGCCAAGCTTCCTGCCATCCAGGACCTATATACTAGGCGGTGTCAGAGGAAAGCCCCAAAAATTGTCAGAGACTCCAGTTACCCAAATCATAGACTGTTTTCTCTGCTACTGTACGGCAAGTGGTACCAGAGCGCCAAGTCTAGGACCAAAAGGCTCCTTAACAGCTTCTACCCCCAAGCCAAAAGATTGCTGAACAATTAATAAAATAGCCACCGGACTATTTACATTGACACCCCCCCACCCCCTACATTTGTTTTGTTCACTGCTGCTACTCACTGTTTATTATCTATGCATTGTCACTTCACCCCTACCTGTACAAATTACCTCGACTAACCTATACCCCCGCACACTGGCTTGGTACCGGTACCCCCTGTACATAGCCTTGTTATTGTTATTTTATTGTGCTACTTTTTATTATTTTTTACTCCAGTTTATTTGGTAAATATTTTCTGAACTCTTTCTTGAACTGCACTGTTGGTTAAGGGCTTGTAATTAAGCATTTCACAGTAAGGTCTACACTTGTTGTATTTGGCGGATGTGACAAATAAAGTTTGATTTGATTTGATATTGTGCTGTATTATGAAATGCACCCATATCATACAGCTCCAACAGTTTTCTAGAATGTATTTCCTTTGAATTCCTCTATTGTGAATAGAAGCAGCAGTAGCCAGCCAGTCTGCCAGCCAGTCAGTGCCTTGGCTCACATCCACTTTAACAGAACAGAACTGTTAGAATGGAGCTGCTGGCTGCCTCAGATGACTCACCCTCCATTGATGAGCAGCACAGCCATCCATTCCAACTTGGGAAACCAGACCCAGGCAGCACAGAGCTCTCCTTTCCCCAACACACAGCCCTTCTGACTGGGCTGGGCCTCCTCTCCCCTCCCTCTTTCTGCCGCCATGCAACCTCCAGCAGCCTAGAGCTCTCCTCTCCCCAACACACAGCCCTTCTGACTGGGCTGGGCCTCCCCTCCCTCTTTCTGCCGCCATGCAACCTCCAGCAGCCTAGAGCTCTCCTCTCCTCCACACACGTCCCTCACACTTGGGTTGGGCTTTCCCTCCTCTCCCCCTCTACCCTGCTTTGCAGCCTCCAGCAGGCCTGTGTTCAAATTAGAGGCTTGGCGCAGTGCCAGGTGAACAGGCTTTCTCAGTAGGCTATACATAACAGGCAGAATGCCATTCATTCTGATAGAAGACTGGAAGACGGAGTGAGTCACTGTTATAGTGGAGAAGGGTGGAGGCCTAGAAACTGGCTATGCCTGCTGGCTTTTAAGAATATGATCAGAGTGCTGGAATGTATTTTTATTTGTTCATGAAGACACATGATTAAACATTGTGTGGCATTGTACATACAGCATTCTTGCATAATCATATGAAATAGGTTCAATATGCATAACACAATGTGTACACTAAACATCAGAAACCGTTTCCCCATATTAGAAGGGCAAAATAATGAAGATGATCTTTACTTTGACATCAGTGTGTGTGACATCAGTGTAACATCTGTTGGCTATCCTCATAGCTGGTTTCTGCTACTACAAGCATTTTCAGCAGATCCTCTAATCAACTACTGCTTTCACATAGGATTTAAGGTATTTAGCCTGTAAAAAATGAGGGATTACCGCTTACAAACAGGCCCATTTTTACCACATTCTTGCCTACATACACCTTTTATATCTCCCGTGCATGCTGGGGATGAGTGGCAGTAGTGGTGTGCAGATGTGGGTGGGGTCTATTTTAATGAATCCATTGAGAATATACACCAAAAAGAAACCAATTATTTATTAATTTAGGCAGGTCCCAAGAAACATTACAGGACTAATACAATTTATTTTCAAAATAATCAAACATTTTAATTAGGCCTATGTTACAGGTCTGTGCAGCCATGGCTGAACCGTCCAAATGAAATCAATAGTTTGTTATTTTGATCATTACAGAGACAAGACACACCTACCTGATCACAGTCAACACACATTCGGGAAAGTATTCAGACCCCTTAACATTTTCCCAGCCTAATTGTAGGCTATCCAAACCAAATATCCAAACGGAGATTCAGGGGGAAAAAAGATAAATAAATCTGACATTTATTGATCTATCAAAACGAGTCCCCGAGCTTGTCTCAATGGCGCTATTATCTAGTTGACCACACACGGGTAGGCTATTGCTTCAAATGTAAAGGCTACAAGGATGGGAAGACTCTGGGAGTTTCAGTAAGCAACAATTTGATACATGCCTTCAACTGCATTAGCCTACTTTATTCCAATATTTGTTATACAGTGCTATTTATTCCCACAGTAATTATTTCTGGATCCATCCAGTTGTGGTTAAGAAAACAGTGCGTGCTTAGTGGTGGACGATACCAAGAGATGGGACGAAGTGACATGCCTTGCAAAGTTAATAACTGGCAAGAGGATGGTCAACAGGCGCTGCCTAGCAACCATGAAGAGATTAAGAACATAGTGCGTGTGAATACCGCCTCAGCATTAAGGCTGCATTTCATACTAAGCCGTAGTCAAACTTCACCGAAATGATTACTAAGTAATTTGGTAGAAATAGGCTAAACATTTCGGCTTTCATGCTTCAATACCTTACAGATAAAGAAAAGGCGGAAAAAAGTTGGGGATATGATCAAATTGGCGGAAAACGTTAGTATTAAAAGAGATGTTAAAAGTGTGAGGAAACTAAAACTATATGCAACAATACAGCTTTTACAGCATATGGTATTTAGTATTTCAATTAAAGGCTAAATAATATGAAAAGACAAAGCTATAATATTGATATAAACTGCTGCTGTTGATATTTCCTTTCATATCATTTTATCATGAGTTTTTTTCTCCGTGTTGTCTCTAAGATTGGTTCTGGGAGTGTCTCTCATTCCTCTCTCTGTTATTACATCAGAAGTCAGAGGGTCAGCTCAGCACCATGTTGCACAAACGGAGTGTTCTAGAAACCAGCTGGTTTCTCACTATATAGGCCCAGTACTGCCGCTATCTCTCACAAGCTACTTCACAAAGTAATAACACCGAATATAGGTCTTCCACACTACAGCCCCAATGTGTTTTACTGTACACAGCAAATATTTCACACACACAAGGGAAACCAATGTCTAACCTATAGCAGACGCTAAAGGTTTATTCCATTACAAGATACATCTTCCCAGTTCCCAGTGTCTCCTTGTCATAAAATAGGCTTTAGGATGAACTGTTCAGCCAAGTTCCAGATGTGGTTCAGTGGTTATTAGATCCCATGCGAAACTACAGTTAAAATGTTACCCAGGTTACTGTCGTTGGTTAGAATCCAACTGTCTCTTTGTGCAGTGTTCCTTCAGTAGTCCAGTTGCCAGGTCAGGTGAGTAGCAGCTGTGGAATGTGTACTGGCCATGTCTGTTCAGTCTGCTGCTAAACACTGAAGGAGATGTTACTTATTTTCCCAGCTGGCATACCACTGACAGCCCAGGAGGCAGGCATTCATTTTCTGAGGCAGTCCAGCTCACAACCTGTAGTAGCCATGTGCTCTCACCAAACACTTACCACAAGTGCTCGGAACAAATCCTCCACCATGCCTCTAGATTGTATCACTTCCTGTGGTCAACCGCACTTCAAACAGAACGATACAGGTGTTTTATACAAGTCAGGTGAACATACAATAACTAAATTAACCAATGAAACGTATGGAGAGTTAACGAGACAATCAGTCACATCTGAGACATTTATGCATGCGTGGCCTATTGCACAAGGTGAAATATTCCTCTTCCTGTATTAAACACAGTCAGAGCTCCTGGGAGATGTGATTCCTCTCTGCTTCTCTCTGTTAACTACATCACAACTAGCTCATTTACAAGCTGTTTCTCTGCCTCACCAGGAAACTGAAATATTCTTTGTGCTAAAATGATTACATAATCGGTGTGATTTATGCAGTTGTTGTTTTTTAAAGGGATTGTGTCTCCAGAGAAGTTGACTCAGTAATAAGAATTTGTCTTTTGAAGTATGCGTTTGGAATAAATGACTATAAATCCATTGAAAAAAGTGAACAAGAGCAAGGTCTGTATGATTTCCATGAAATCATTTCATGGTGGTACTATTTGGACTGAACCCGGCACCATCCATTTTAAAAGAGAGAAGTGGAATGGGGGAGGCCAGGGGAGGGGAGACGAGCTGCGTGACATTATCTGACTGCACAGTAGATTACAGATTTGTTTATACAGTAAACAGGTGACACACATGCATGCATGCACTCACACAAACACAATCACAATCACACACACAATCACTCACAATCACACACACAATCACTCACAATCACACACACACACACACACACACACACACACACACACACACACACACACACACACACACACACACACACACACACACACACACACACACACACACACACACACACACACACACACACACATGATAGGATTGTTGACTATACACACACAGCTCAGTCATGGCATTACAGGACAACAACTTCAGCTGTCCCCCAACCACACAGGATGTTGTAAAAGTCAGCAGAAATGGTTGGTTGAGACAATAACAACATACAATACAGGGTATTCTCAGCCTTGTCTCATCTCTGTGTCTTCACAACTGTCTGTGGAGTGCTCTGGGGGTGCCCTACTCACAGGACAAAACATGAAAGACGCAATCACTGAGTTCTTATCACAGAGCAGCAATCTTACAAACATCTGTTCTATAGTAACGAGCATGCAGCAGACTTACAGTAGTGGAGTTCTTCTTATCATAAAGCGCAGATCATACAAACCTCTCTACCTACAGTAAAATGTACCATACACACTCAGCTAGCTTTTCCTCTCTGATATTCTACAGCCAGACTCTCCTGATCTCAAATAAGTTACCAACCAATAGTAGGCTTTGGTTGAAGCTCAATGTTAAATTCAAATCTCTCTACCATCATATCTAAGCCAATATGACACCAATGTCGATGAAAATTCACAAATCCTAGAAGGCCAGCATCCCGGAGTCGCCTCTTCACTGTTGATGTTGAGACTAGTGTTTTGCAGGTACTATTTAATGAAGCTGCCAGTTGAGGACTTGTGAGGCGTCTGTTTCTCAAACTGGACACTCTAATGTAGTTGTCCTCTTGCTCAGCTGTGCACCGGGGCCTCCCACTCTTTTTTCTATTCTGGTTAGAGCCAGTTTGCGCTGTTCTGTGAAGGGAGTAGTACACAGCATTGTACCAGATCTTTCCTTTCTTGGCTATTTCTCACATGGAATAGCCTTCCTTTCTCAGAACAAGAATAGACTGATGAGTTTCAGAAGAAAGGTCTTTGTTTCTGGCCATTTTGAGCCTGTAATCGAACCCACAAATGCTGATGCTCTAGATACTCAACTAGTCTGAAGAAGGCCAGTTTCTTGCTCCTTTAAACAGCACACGTTTTCAGCTGTGCTAGCATAATTGCAAAAGGGTTTTCTAATGAGCAATTAGCCTTTGAAAATTATAAACTTGGATTAGCTAAAACAACATGCCATTGGAACACAGTCGTGATGGTTGCTGATAATGGGCCTCTGTATGCCTATGTAGATATTCCATAGAAATCTGCCATTTCCAGCTACAACAGTCATTTACAACATTAACAATGTCTACCCTGTATTTCTGATCAATTTGACGTTATTTTAAATGGACAAAAAATGTGCTTTCTTTCAAAAACAAGGACATTTCTAAGTGACCCCAAACTTTTGAACGGTAGTGTATACATATATTGTGGCCAACAGCAGGGAGAGGTGAGGGGAGTGGTTATTTAAGGGAGATATCTTGCAGCCCACTTGCTCCACCCCCGAGCCTTATATGGACTTCCTGCCCCAATGAGGCGAGCCTGTGGATCATTAAGCAAGAGAGTACTGGGGGGATAAAAGAGGAACCGGCCTGCAGAAAGGGGCAGAGAACGGAGAGGGAAGTGTGAGAGAAGAGAGTGTGAGAGAAGAGAGTGTGAGAGAAGAGAGTGTGAGAGAAGAGAGTGTGAGAGAAGAGAGTGTGAGAGAAGAGAGTGTGAGAGAAGAGAGAAAGAGATCTATGTGATTACCCGTTGTGACCTGGACAGTCTGACTACCCCCACTGTGTATGGAACAGACAACGAGAACGGATTGTGGACTGTGAAATGGGTGATGAATTCCCCCCTTTTCCCCAGTGTGCAAAACTCCCTAATAAACAAAGCCCAGCAGGCTATGCATCAGGAGCTGCTGGAGGAAGTGTCAGCAGACTGCTCTCCTGTGAGCTGAACTCAGCCAGCTGACATCCGCCCAGACCGGCATGGTAGCAGGCGCAGCAGTCTCTCACCCCAAACCCACTAGGTTTATACTGAAGCGGACAGAGGCTGACGACATCAAGGCTTACCTCCCAAGTCTTCGAGAGGACGGCGGCTAGGGAGAAATGGCCCCATGAGCAATGGGCCAGCCTGCTAGAACCCTTCCTGTCAGGCGCGGCACAGAAGACCTATCAGGATCTGACGGCTGACCACGAGGGGCTGAAAAAGGAAATCCTGACACTCAAGCCCATCGAGAAAGTGGTCATAGATACATTTCTACACTTGCTCCCGTCCGAAGCTAAAAAGTTAGCAAGCCAAGCTAACCCACAGAGCGCAGATCAGCTGGTGGAACTGGTGGAAGGACAACAGGTGGCTTTGGAGTTCCTGCGCAGCGGACAACCACAGAAGGCGGAACCTTCCACTTGTCTGAAGGAGCAAAAAAGGGCGGAGGAGCACGCCGGGACCTCGGCCAAGGATGGGGGCACACTAACAGCCAGCTTCCCGAGACGACGCCCCTTCCTGAACATGGACAGCAGGAAATGCTACGAGTGTGACATTGCCTGGAACTGTCCAAACTGCGATGTCCCGAGGCTTGCTGATGGCATGCTGGGCTAAGGAGAGTGGTCCTTCCCCTGTCACACCGGTAAGAGCCATCGGAAAGGAAACCACAGCACTCGTGGACTCCAGGGGTATGGTGACACTGACCTGACCTGACGTCACCTAGTCCTCAAACCTGGCTGACACCATGGTCATCATGTGCATACACGGTGAGACCAAGGACTACCCCACCACAATCCTCCACCTACAGACCACAAAGGGAAAACACACAGCACCAGTGGGAGTCGTCCCGAACCTGCCTGTGCCGGTATGTCCAGACGTGGGGAACTGAGGGAATCAGAAGGGAGGAGGAAGCCAGAGAGGTGGGAGGGATGCCAGAAGGAGGGATGCCTGGATGTGTGGATTCCACTAAGTGGACCACCAGGCGTCAACAGAACCCCTCTCGGAGGGTGACTCGCGTTAAGCCAGACTGGAGGGAGAGGTGGTGTGTCAGGAAGACATGTTCCTGATGGACCATGAGGTGGCGCCAGAGCCCGCCTCTCTAGCAGGCCGGTTCGGTACGGCCCAACTGGAGGATCCCAACTTGGCCAGCGCTGTCCAGCAGGTGACCGTGGTGGATGGAAAGCCCATGGAAGGGGTAAGTCAAATCACTTACAGCAGCTTCTTCTTTATAGAAAAATGGGGGTATCAGGTTGTGCAGAAGAATGGCGAATGTATAGAGTTGTTGTTGGTGCCCCGTCCCTTTGTACTATCTGTCTTGCAGTTGGCACACTCCCACCTTCTTGTAGCTCACCTAGGGGTGGAGAAGACCTTAGACAGGATCAAGGCATGATTTTACTGGCCGGGGTGAAGAGAGCAATGGAAGATTTCTGCCGCACGATTACTCCCACTTTCGCAGCCCCTTAATTCCCCTAACCAATTGCAATGGAGGATTGCAATGGACCTGGTGGGACCTCTACCCAAGAACAACCGAGGGCACCAATACATCCTGGTGATTCTGGATTATGCCACTAGGTATCCGGAAGTCATTCCCCTGCGCACCATGGCCCCCAAGAGAATCGCACGTGAGTTAGTAATGCTGTTCTCCCGAGTAGGCATCCCAGACGAGATATTGACTGAACAGGGAACCCTGTTCATGTCGCAAATCATGAAGGATCTATGCAAATTAATGAAAATGACCCAGTTGCGTACCTCAGTGTATCACCCGCAGACCGATGGGCTGGTGGAAAGATTCAATCGAATCCTGAAGCAGATGCTAAAGAAGGTGATGGAGGCGGACGGAAAGAATTGGGACCAGCTGCTACCCTACCTGATGTTCTCGATTCGAGAAATGCCCCAAGCCTCAACAGGATTCTCTCATTTCGAACTCCTGTATGGGAGACAACCCAGAGGACAGCGGGACATGACTAAAGAAATCCAGGGAACAGCAACCATCGCCCCACGGAACCATGGTGGAGCACGTGGAAGACATGGGACTGGCTGGCAACCCTGTGGCCCTTGGTACAGGAACACATACTGGAGGCCCAGGAAGCCCAAGCGTGGGTGTACAACAGAGGGGCGCAATGAAGCCACTTCCAGCCAGGAGACAAAGTGTTGGTGTTGGTCCCCACCTTTTGGCCCGATGGAACGGGCCATATGAAGTCCTTGAGAAGGTGGGTGAAGTTAACTATAGTGGCACTGGGTGAGCAGCTGCTTGGCTCAGCTGCTCCCCCAGTGGCACCTCCGCCGGCTTGGTCTCTGTGGTAGCCTTCCTCAGGGGAGTATATCACGTGCATGCCATTTCTTTAGCAAATTCACATGGTAAATCTTGGTCAGATGTTGCTATCTGACCCAGATTTTCCATGTAAAAATTGTGTGCATATGGTTGTGTGAATGTGTGGGCGTGAGAAGTCAGTATAAAATGTATTGTTTTGTATTCTTGACTTTAGAACGTTCCCGTGAATAAACCTTTTTGACTATTTTAGCTGGGCCTCCGTCTGTTTCATTCGACCAGGATCTTACAAATTCTGGTTTGCAGACTGAGTAATATAATTAAATTGGGTTATGAACCTGAGAACAGAATTCTCTGTGTGGCCAGTTTATTGGGTACACCCATCTAGTACTGGGTCGGACCCTCCTTTGCTTCTAGAACAGCCTGAATTCTTCAGGGCATGGAAACGTTTATCAATTGGTATCAAGGGACCTAACGTATGCCAGGAAAACATTGCCCACACCATTACACCACTGCCACCAGCCTGTACCTGGTATCAATGGTCCGGATTCATCGGATCAGCACTGACAATCAGACCACGCTCAAAGTCGCTTAGGTCACTAGTTTTGACCATTTTAACATTCAATCGAACAGTAACTGAATGCCTCGATGCCTGTCTGCCTGCTTTATATAGCAAGGCAAGGCCACGTGACTCACTGTGAATGGGGTGGTGTACATAATAAACTGGCCACTGAGTGTATATCATTAGGCTGTATGTATTTTTAGATATAGGCCTAGCGTAAATGCAGCGTATACTGGCCACTGAGCGTATATTGCAGCGTCGCCATCTTAAATGCAAGAAGAAATACAAATACAAACATAACTATGGACTACATATTCATTTGACAGATGTAATAAACTGTCCATTGATCGGCACAGAAATTGATAAAACAGAAATATGTTGGCAAAACAAGTGGTTTGTTGGCAAAACATGTTGGCAAAACATACACTTAGGTTGGAGTCATTAAAACTCATTTTTCAACCACTCCACAAATTTCTTGTTAACAAACTATAGTTTTGGTAAATCGGTTAGGATTTTTGCAACAATTGTTTACAGACAGATTATTTCACTTATAATTCACTGTATAACAATTCCGGTGTGTCATAAGTTTACATACACTAAGTTGACTGTGCCTTTAAACAGCTTGTAAAATTCCAAATTATGATGTCATGGCTTTAGAAGCTTCTGATAGGCTAATTGACATCATTTGAGTCAATTCAAGGCCTACCTTCAAACTCAGTGCCTCTTTGCTTGACATCCTGGGAAAATCAAAAGAAATCAGCCAAGACCTCAGAATTTTTTTTATAGATCTCCACAAGTCTGGTTCATCCTTGGGAGCAATTTTCAAACGCCTGAAGGTACACCATTTATCTGTACAAGCAATAGTACGCAAGTATAAACACCATGGGACCACGCATCCATCATACTGCTCAGGAAGGAGACGCGTTCTGTCTCCTAGAGATGATCGTACTTTGGTGCGTACAGTGCAAATCAATCCCAGAACAATAGCAAAGGACCTTGTGAAGGTGCTGGAGGAAACAGGTACAAAAGTATCTATATCCACAGTCAAATGAGTCCTATATCGACATAACCTGAAAGACCGCCCAGCAAGGAAGAAGCTACTGCTCCAAAACCGCCATAAAAAATCCAGACTACGGTTTGCAACTGCACATGGGGACAAAGATCGGACTTTTTGGAGAAATGTCCTCTGGTCTCATGAAACAAAAAGTAGAACTGTTTGCCTATAATGACCATCATTATGTTTGGAGGAAAAAGGGGGAGGCTTGCAAGCCCGAAGAACACCATCCCAGCCGTGAAGCATCATGTTGTGGGGGTGCTTTGCTGCAGGAGAGACTGGTGCACTTCACAAAATAGATGGCATTATGAGGCAGGAAAATTATGTAGATATATTGAAGCAACATCTCAAGACATCAGTCAGGAAGTAAAGCTTGGTCGCAAATGGGTCTTCCAAATGGACAATGACCCCAAGCATACTTCCAAAGTTGTGGCAAAATGACTTCAGGACAACAAAGTCAAGTTATTGGAGTGGCCATCAAAAAGCATTGACCTCAAGCCTATAGAAGATTTGTGGGCAGAACTGAAAAAGTGTGTGCGAGCAAGGAGGCCTACAAACCTGACTCAGTTACACCAGCTCTGTCAGGTGGAATGGGCCAAAATTCACCCAACTTATTGTGGGAAGTTTGTGGAAGGCTACCCGAAACGTTTGACACAAATTAAACAATTTAAAGGCATTGCTACCAACTACTAATTGAGTGTATGTAAACTTCTGACCCACTGGGAATGTGATGAAAGAAATAAAAGCTGAAATAAATAATTCTCTCTACTATTATTCTGACATTTCACATTTTTAAAATAAAGTAGTGATCCTACCTGACCTAAGACAGGGAATTTTTACTAGGACTGTGAAAAACTGAGTTCAAATGTATTTGGATAAGGTGTATGTAAACTTCCGACTTCAACTGTATGTCAAAATTACACAGGTAAGCTAACAGTTACAGAAATCAGGTATACAGACAGGCTTTACAGACCTTTATATCTGTATGAGTGACTGCAGTACCGTCAAAAGTTTGGACACACCTACTCATTCAAGGGTTTTTCTTTATTTTTACTATTTTCTACATTGTAGAATAATAATGAAGACATCAAAAGTATATGAAACAACACATATAGAATCATGTAGTAACCAAAAAAGTGTTAAACAAATCAAATATATTTTATATATGAGATTCTTCAAAGTAGCCACCCTTTGCCTTGATGACATCTTTGCACACTCTTGGCATTTTCTCAACCATCTTCATGAGGAAGTCACCTGGAATGCATTTCAATTAACAGGTGTGCCTTGTGGAATTTCTTTCCTTCTTAATGCGTTTGAGCCAATCAGTTGTGTTCTGACAAGGTAGTGGTGGTATACAGAAGATAGTCCTATTTGGTAAAAGACCAAGTCCATGTTATGGCAAGAACAGCTCAAATAAGCAAAGAGAAATGACAGTCCATCAATACTTTAAGACATGAAGGTCCGTCAATCCAGAACATTTCAAGAACTGCATTCTTTGAAAGGGGCATGCTTAAGATGGTGAGGAAATTATTTTTATAGAACGACCAGGCATTCTCGACTGACGGGATGAGGTCAATACCCTTCAGGATTCCCGGGCCAGGTCGATTAGAAAGGCCTGCTCGCAGAAGTGTTTTAGGGAGCGTTTGACAGTGATGATGGGTGGTTGTTTGACCATGGACCCATAGTGGATACAGGCAATGAGGCGGAGATCACTGAGATCCTGATTGAAAACAGCAGAGGTGTATTTGGAGGGCAAGTTGGTCGGGATAATGTCTATGATTTAGGGTTGTACCTGGTGGGTTCCTTGATGATTTGTGTGAGATTGAGGGCATCTAGCTTAGATTGTAGGACTGCCGGGGTGTTAAGCATATCCCAGTTTAGGTCAACTAACAGTACAAACTCTGAAGCTAGATGGGGGATGATCAATTCACATATGGTGTCCAGGGCACAGCTGGGAGCTGAGGGGGGTCGGTAGCAGGCGGCAACAGTGAGAGACTTATTTCTGGAGAGATTAACTTTTAAAATTAGAAGGTCGAACTGTTTGGGTATAGACCTGGAAAGTATGACATAACTTTGCAGGCTATCTCTGCAGTAGATTGCAACTCCTCCCCCTTTGGCAGTTCTATCTTGACAGAAAATGTTGTAGTTGGGGATGGAAATCTCAGAATTTTTGGTGGCCTTCCTAAGCCAGGATTCAGACTTGGCAAGGACATCAAGGTTGGTGGAGTGTGCTAAAGCAGTGAGTAAAACAAACTTAAGGAGTAGGCTTCTGATGTTAACATGCATGAAACAAAGGCTTTTTCGATCACATAAGTCAACAAAGGAGGGTGCCTGAGGACATGCAGGGCCTGGGTTTACCTCCACATCACCTGAGGAACAGAGGAGGAGTAGGATGAGGGTACAGCTAAGGCTAGCAAAACTGGTCATCTAGAGCGTTGGGGACAAAGAATAAAAGGAGCAGATTTCTGAGCGTGGTAGAATAGATTCAGGGCATAATGTGCAGACAGGGGTATGGTGGGGTGCGGGTTCAGCGGAGGTAAGCCCAGGCACTGAGTGATGATAAGAGAGGTTGTATCTCTGGACATGCTGGTTATAATGGGTGAGGTCACCGCATGTGTGGGAGGTTGGACAAAGGAGGTATCAGAGGTATGAGTGGAACTAGTGGCTCCATTTTGAACTAAAACAATGATAACTATGGATAACTATGATAACTAACTACGGCTATGGAACCCTGACCTGTCCACCGGACGTGCTACCTGTCCCAGACCTGTTGTTTTCAACTCTCTAGAGACCGCAGGTGCGGTAGAGATACTCTTAATGATCGGCTATGAAAAGCCAACTGACATTTATTCCTGATTATTATTTGACCATGCTGGTCATTTCTGAACATTTGAACATCTTGGCCATGTTCTGTTATAATCTCCACTCGGCACAGCCAGAAGAAGACTGGCCACCCCTCATAGCCTGGTTCCTCTCTAGGTTTCTTCCTAGGTTTTGGCCTTTCTAGGGAGTTTTTCCTAGCCGCCGTGCTTCTACACCAGCATTGCTTGCTGTTTGGGGTTTTAGGCTGGGTTTCTGTACAGCACTTCGAGATATTAGCTGATGTACGAAGGGCTATATAAAATAAAATTGATTTGATTGATAACTAACCTAAACAACAGTATACAAGGCATATTGACATTTGAGAGAGACATAAAGCGAGGCATAAAGCAATCACAGGTGTTGATTGGGAGAGCGAGCTAAGACAACAACGGGTAAGACAACAACAGGTAAAATGGCAATGAATGGGCAGAGAGAGTCGGTTAACTACACACAGAGCCTGAGTTCGCGGCCGGGGCCAACAGATAAACAAAAATAAACAGAATGGAGTACCCTGATTAATGGACAGTTCAGCAGGCATCAGCTATGTAGTCAAGTGATCATAGGGTCCTGGGGACAGCAATAGATGGAACAGGGATGCCACGGAGTAGTCGCTACCACACGACACAGCGTTTAAAATTAGCAGCCCGGGGTTAGTAGAAGCGTCTGCTCCGACATCTGACGGAAGCCAGTTGAAGGCACAGCGGATGGAGTATTCGTCGGCAGACCAATCGTGGTGGTGCGGCGGGGCGCCGTGTTGACAAAGGCTTGAAGCCAGATGGCGAAAGAGGTATTGTAGTTGTAGTAATTTAGTTTGCTAGCCGGGAGATGCGCCTGGCTCACGGCTAACTGGTGCTAGCGAACAACTGAATAGGCCGGGAGGTGGGCCTGGCCTGGCTCAGGGATAGCTTCGGTACTGGGTCATTTGGTGGCAGCTAGCTAGCTGTGAAGATCAGAAGTAATGGTACAGGGTTTATAACAGGAATCCGGCATTGTAGTGGAGAAACAGTCCGATACTGGTAGGCTGGCAAGTATTATCCGGGCAAAAAAAAAGTGCTGGTATCTGTTCAGAAGGTAAGGGCCGCAAGCAGTGGCTAACAATGACTAAATAAATAGCTTGTAGCTAATTAGCTGGTTAGCTTCTGATGGCTAGGTGGTTCTGGCTATGGTCTAAAAATAAAAAATAATAGCGGTTCCGTATCACATTGAGTGAGGCAGGTTACCGGAAGGTATAATTTAATTAAAATGGAAAAGAGATTGAAAATAACATTGAAATATATATAAAAAAGTACGAAAAATACAAAAGTACACGAGAGGACAAACAAAACACGTCTGCACTGCTACGCCATCTGGGATGAGTTTGACTGCAGAGTGAAGGAAAAGCAGCCAACAAGTGCTCATCATATGTGGGAACTCCTTCAAGACTGTTGGAAAAGCATTCCAGGTGAAGCTGGTTGAGAGAATGCCAAGCTCTCACTTTGATCTCAAAACAAGCGCATCTACTCACGAACGCTCATACTGTAAACACAGTCCAGTTCAACGTAAATGGCACAGATCCGTATATGGCAATGATCTATTTGCATATAGGCCGACAGCAGTTCTGATTGGTTATGCCGCACTGATCTGTGTATAGTATCAAATCAAATCAAGTTTATTTTATATAGCCCTTCGTACATCAGCTAATATCTCGAAGTGCTGTACAGAAACCCAGCCTAAAACCCCAAACAGCAAGCAATGCAGGTGTAGAAGCACGGCGGCTAGGAAAAACTCCCTAGAAAGGCCAAAACCTTGGAAGAAACCTAGAGAGGAACCAGGCTATGAGGGGTGGCCAGTCCTCTTCTGGCTGTGCCGGGTGTAGATTATAACAGAACATGGCCAAGATGTTCAAAATGTTCATAAATGACAAGCATGGTCAAATAATAATCAGGAATAAATGTCAGTTGGCTTTTCATAGCCGATCATTAAGAGTTGAAAACAGCAGGTCTGGGACAGGTAGCACGTCCGGTGGACAGGTCAGGGTTCCATAACCGCAGGCAGAACAGTTGAAACTGGAACAGCAGCAAGGCCAGGTGGACTGGGGGCAGCAAGGAGTCATCATGCCCGGTAGTCCTGACGCGCATGGTCCTAAGGCTCAGGTCCTCCGAGAGAGAGAAAGAAAGAGAGAAAGAGAGAATTAGAGAGAGCATACTTAAATTCACACAGGACACTGGATAAGACAGGAGAAGTACTCCAGATATAACCAACTGACCTAGCCCCCCGACACATAAACTACTGCAGCATAAATACTGGAGGTTGAGATAGGAAGGGTCAGGAGACACTGTGGCCCCATCCGATGATACCCCCTGACAGGGCCAAACAGGAAGGATATAACCCCACCCATTTTGCCAAAGCATAGCCCCCGCACCACTAAAGGGATATCTTCAACCACCAACTTACAATCCTGAGACAAGGCCGAGTATAGCCCACAAAGATCTCCACCACAGCACAAACCAAGGAGGGGCGCCAACCCAGACAGGAAGATCACGTCAGTAACTCAACCCACTCGAGTGACGCACCCCTCCTAGGGACGGCATGAAAGAGCACCAGTAAGCCAGTGACTCAGCCCCTGTAATAGGGTTAGAGGCAGAGAATCCCAGTGGAGAGAGGGGAACCGGCCAGGCAGAGACAGCAAGGGCGGTTCGTTGCTCCAGAGCCTTTCCGTTCACCTTCACACTCCTGGGCCAGACTACACTCAATCATATGACCTACTGAAGAGATAAGTCTTCAGTAAAGACTTAAAGGTTGAGACCGAGTCTGCGTCTCTTACATGGGTAGGCAGACCATTCCATAAAAAATGGAGATCTATAGGAGAAAGCCCTGCCTCCAGCTGTTTGCTTAGAAATTCTAGGGACAATTAGGAGGCCTGCGTCTTGTGACCGTAGCGTACGTGTAGGTATGTACGGCAGGACCAACTCGGAAAGATAGGTAGGAGCAAGCCCATGTAACGCTTTATAGGTTAACAGTAAAACCTTGAAATCAGCCCTTGCCTTAACAGGAAGCCAGTGTAGGGAGGCTAGCACTGGAGTAATATGATCACATTTTTGGGTTCTAGTCAGGATTCTAGCAGCCGTGTTTAGCACTAACTGAAGTTTATTTAGTGCTTTATCCGGGTAGCCGGAAAGTAGAGCATTGCAGTAGTCTAACCTAGAAGTAACAACAGCATGGATTAATTTTTCTGCATAATTTTTGGACAGAAAGTTTCAGATTTTTGCAATGTTACGTAGATGGTAAAAAGCTGTCCTAGAAACAGTCTTGATATGTTCATCAAAAGAGAGATCAGGGTCCAGAGTAACGCCGAGGTCCTTCACAGGTTTATTTGAGACGACTGTACAACCATCAAGATTAATTGTCAGATTCAACAGAAGATCTCTTTGTTTCTTGGGACCTAGAACAAGCATCTCTGTTTTGTCCGAGTTTAAAAGTAGAACGTTTTCAGCCATCACTTCCTTATGTCTGAAACACAGGCTTCTAGCGAGGGCAATTTTGGGGCTTCACCAATGTCATTGAAATGTACAGCTGTGTGTCATCCGCATAGCAGTGAAAGTTAACATTATGTTTTCGAATAACATCCCGAAGAGGTAAAATATATAGTGAAAACAATGGTGGTCCTAAAACGGAACCTTGAGGAACACCGAAATGTACAGTTGATTTGTCAGAGGACAAACCATTCACAGAGACAAACTGATATCTTTCCGACAGATAAGATCCAGGCCAGAACTTGTCCGTGTAGACCAATTTGGGTTTCCAGTCTTTCCAAAAGAATGTGGTGATCGATGGTGTCAAAGGCTGCACTAAGGTCTAGTAGCACGAGGACAGATGCAGAGCCTCGGGCTGATGCCATTAAAAGGTCATTTACCACCTTCACAAGTGCAGTCTCAGTGCTGTGATGGGGTCTAAAACCAGACTGAAGCATTTCGTATACATTGTTTGTCTTCAGGAAGGCAGTGAGTTGCTGTGCAACAGCTTTTTCTAAAATGTTTGAGAGGAATGGAAGATTCGATATAGGCCGATAGTTTTTTATATTTTCTGGGTCAAGGTTTGGCTTTTTCAAGAGAGGCTTTATTACTGCCACTTTTAGTGAGTTTGGTACACATCCGGTGGATAGAGAGCCGTTTATTATGTTCAACATAGGAGGGCCAAGCACATGAAGCAGCTCTTTCAGTAGTTTAGTTGGAATAGGGTCCAGTATGCAGCTTGAAGGTTTAGAGGCCATGATTATTTTCATCATCGTGTCAAGAGATATAGTACTAAAACACTTAAGTGTCTCTCCCGATCCCAGGCCCTGGCAGAGCTGTACAGATCCAGGACAGCTAAGCCCTGGAGGAATACACAGATTTAAAGAGGAGTCTGTAATTTGCTTTCTAATGATCATGATCTTTTCCTCAATGAAGTTCAGGAATTTATTACTGCTGAAGTGAAAGCCATCCTCTCTTGGGGAATGCTGCTTTTTAGTTAGCTTTGCAACAGTATCAAAAATAAATTTTGGATTGTTCTTATTTTCCTCAATTAAGTTGGAAAAGTAGGATGATCGAGCAGCATTGAGGGCTCTTCGATACTGCACGGTACTGTCTTTCCAAGCTAGTCGGAAGACTTCCAGTTTGGTGTGGCGCCATTTCCGTTCCAATTTTCTGAAAGCTTGCTTCAGAGCTCGGGTATTTTCTGTATACCAGGGAGCTAGTTTCTTATGACAAATGTTTTTCGTTTTTAGGGGTGCAACTGCATCTAGGGTATTGCGCAAGGTTAAATTGAGTTCCTCAGTTAGGTGGTTAACTGATTTTTGTCCTCTGACGTCCTTGGGTAGGCAGAAGGAGTCTGGAAGGGCATCAAGGAATTTTTGAGTCACGCATGAGTGTCAACGCAATAGAATCCTATTCCGAAGCATTCTGACTACAACAAAATCTCTTGCATAGTTAGTTTTGTTTCAGTATGTTGCATTGAAAGTGGCTAATTGTTACGTTCCCCAGTTTCTGTTGTGGTTTGTGTATTTGTATGTATGTGTTTCAGGATGGCTTCCTGGATTCCTCTAAGCAGCTGATTGGTTGGCCCCATTGATGATTGGAGTTGACCCTGCCCTCTCGTCAGAAACAGCTGTCTTCAATTACCAACTCCTTCTGAAGCTATATAAGCCAGTGTTCTGTTTCTCAGAAGAGAGATGAGGCTGATGATTGATATGTCCTGTCTTGGTTGTGGCTGAGAGACAGATTTAGTTAAGTATTTTTGTAGCTGCTGATTTGTGGTATGTGTGTGCCAATAGAACTGTATTTTTGATTCTTGAAATTGTTTTATTATGTTTGGATTATTCTGTTTCATTTGTTCCCAGGGGGGAAGGGGAAGGCACCTTGGAAGTGCTTAGGCAAGAGGCCTGCGGGCATACATATACCCGTAGTATATACTCTGTCTATGCACACTAGGTAAGACCTGGGTGGACCACCCCCTGTATTTTGGTTAGCACACCAGGTGGTGTTAAATGAGTAGTGGGTAGGTTGGAGAGGGGGCTTTGATATTTATTTTCTTTGCTTTGGTTCCGTCCAACCCCTTTTCCCCAAAATTACCATGTGACGGAATAAATTCCCCGTAAACGGTACCAATTCTCTGCCTTTTGTCATCCTCACTCACACCTACAGTCCCATACCTCTTTCACTCCACGGGGAGTTGAGTTGTATCAGGGTGTTGCGTTCCCTCTTCCTAGAGGTGTACGTAACACTAATATTGTGTTGATTCAATCACAAATGCCACAGTAAAGGGAAACGTTGATAGTGTTAACCTGTCTAGGATCAGCGTGGCGCTAGCGGCACCCCCCCCCCCCCCCACTGAAAAACCAGTGCCGCGAAATTCAAAAAAAATATATTTTTAAAATATTTAACTTTCACACATTAAAGTCCAATACAGCTAATGAAAGACACAGATCTTATGAATCCAGTCAACATTTCCGATTTTTAAAATGTTTTACAGGGAAGACACAATATGTAAAGATGTACATCTATTACCTAAAAACACATTAGCATAATCCACCATCTTTTATTTGTCCACCAACACCAGTAGCCATCACCAATTCGGCTAAACTAAGATATTTATAGCCCCTAACCAACAAAAAAACTCATTAGATGACAGTCTGATAACATATTTATGGTATGGGATAGGTTTTGTTAGAAAAAAGTGCATATTTCAGGTATATGGCATAGTTTACAATTGCACCCACCATCACAAATGGACTAGAATAATTACAATGAGCAACGTGTTTACCTAACTACTAATCATCAAACATTTCGTAAAAATACACAGCATACACGAATCGAAAGACACAGATCCTGTGAATACAGACAATATTTCAGATTTTCTAAGTGTCTTACAGCGAAAACACAATAAATCGTTATATTAGCTTAGCACATAGCAATTAGCAGCCCAGCATTGATTCTAGCCAAAGTGAGCGATAAAAGTCAACATCGCCAAAAGATATTAATTTTTTCACTAACCTTCTCAGAATTCTTCCGATGACACTCCTGTAACATCACATTACAACATGCATATACAGTTTGATCGAAAATGTTTATATTTAGCCACCAAAATCATGGTTAGACAATGTGAAATGTAGACAAGCTGGTAAAGAAAATGTCCTTGCGCCACTTAGACAGTGATCTACTCTTATACATAAATACTCATAAACGTGACTAAAAAATACAGGGTGGACAGGGATTGATAGACAATTTAATTCTTAATACAATTGCGTTATTACATTTTTTAATTTATCCTTACTTTTCAATACAATTTGCGCCAAGCGAAGCTACGTCAAAAAACATGGCGTCCTAAGCCACTAAAATGTTTCGACAGAAACACGATTTATCATAATAAAAATGTCCTACCTTGAGCTGTTCTTCCATCAGTATCTTGGGCAAAGGATCCTTTCTTGGGAGAAATCGTCTTTTGGTGGAAAGCTGTCCTCTTGCCATGTGGAAATGTCAACTGAGTTCGGGATGAACTGAAAAGCATGCCCAACTTTTCACATCGTTGCAAAAATAAATGTCCCAAAATCGCACTAAACGGATATAAATTGCTATAAAACGCTTTAAATTAACTACTTTATGATGTTTGTAACTCCTATAACGAGTGAAAAGATGACCGGAGAAATATAACAGGCTAAACTAACGCTTGGAACAGGAGAGGGTCGGTGTCTTCCGCGCGCGTTACGCAGCTCCCAAAGAATGACTAGCTTCAGAGTTTTTTCATTTGTAGGGCCTGTGAACGCGCAATCGAGCCCGTTGGAATCGTCATCACGTAAAGGCATCCAGGGGAAGACGTAAGAAGTGTCCGTATAGTCATAGCAACGACAGTGCCCTTTTAACTGACTTCAGAAAAGTGGCCAACATTTCTCAAATCTGACTCCATGTCAGGGAAATTGCTGTAGAATGGGCTCTGTTCCACTTAGAGACAAAATTTCAACTCCTATAGAAACTATAGACTGTTTTCTATCCAATAATAATAATAATATGCATATTGTACGATCAAGGATTTTGTGGGAAGCCGTTTAAAAAAGTAGCCACATTAGCATAAATAGTCTAAACAGCGCCCCCATCCCCAACAGGTTAACAAGAAACTCTAGAACAGTGGTCACCAACCTTTTCTGAGTCAATATTACTTTGAGTCAAAATGCAAGCTGAGATCTATCTCTCAGATTTGTTTTTAACATTACTTAAAAAATGTACACCTATGCAACATTGACCAATTAAAAACTGTACTGTCGTAATGTTTGTGCTGTAAGTTATAGGCCCAATACATTATCACTGCGAATTGCCCTGTCAATGCATTGTAGTTAGGGACATTTAAAAAATAATTATATTAGAAAAATTGAGGTATGCTTTATCACACCATTAATAGATATGTTGTATTACTTGTGAGGCACAGCTGAGTGAGCATACATTTAAATAATTAGCTATATATTTTACTGGGCTGATGGGGCCTGCATCTGATGGTCAGTTTCCGAGGTGGGAGAGAGCAGACTGAGGGTCCGCCTCTCAACATCCCTCCGCTCTCCCTTTCCTCCACTGACACTGACCAAAAAGGGACACCGTCTTCCAGCTGATGGGGAAACTCAAATCGCACCGCATTATTTCTCCCTCATGCACAAATTCATGTTACTCCTATGAACAAAGAAGTTAAAGATTCCTCGATATTAAAAAAAAGATCCAAGCCGCTAATAATAACGTAAGTCTAGATACACTTTCCTAGTCATGCATTACTGCTGCACTGCTTGTTGTAGCGCTGAGTGGAAATAGGAAGAATGCGCATTTTATGGTTTATACAAGTGTTGAATACAAAGTGTTGACAGTGCTGAGTAAGAACTTAAACATTAACTTACACATAAAAACAACAGCTTTTTGATGTATTCGTGGAGTCTCTCTAGTCATAATTTTAAACGTTTTGAAATCTCACAGTATCAACTTTGTTGTAGCTTTCGTTTATGCCTGCTACATATCTGCAGACACAGTAATATGAGCCAACCGATTGGCCAGCGGTAGGCCTTTAGTGCACTTGATTTGCTCTCTGGGCCCAACAGGAAGGCAGAGTTTGTACCTTAAGACATATGAAATGGTTCAAAATGGCAACAGTTCACTTACCCGGGACACAGGGCAGCTGAATCGGATGTATCTACAACCAACAGCCTGAGACCAATAAAAAAAAATAGGAACACAACGATTTATCGTTGGGTTTTTTACAGAACGGTTTGGCGATTGACTAGGAATGCCTTGGATCTTGATGACCGGTTGGTGACCACTGCTCTAGAAAGTTGAGAAATCCAATCTCCTGCTTCTTTCTGTGGCTGATATTTCTGTGTGACAGTCCACTTGGAGCTGCGTGGCAGTCTCGGGGCTACTGCACACACGTGCGTACTCACACAGTTGAGAGGGAACATTGCCTGTGACCACAAATACAGTATAAGGCAGTGTTCTCCATTATAGCCACAACAGCCATCTCCATTCCTATAAACCATAATTTGCTATTCATGGAAAACTGAGACAGAGACAGACAGACATACTTATTTAATGGTTTCCATTCATGTTGGCTTGCCTGCAGTAGCTAACGTTCCAGTCATTTGAGCTGTGAAAGAATGCTAACAGCTGGGACCTCATGACCTGTACTGTCCACAACAGGCATGTTCTGTACAACATGTTGTGCTCTGTTAACTGGTTATAGTATCAAATCAAATGTATTTATATAGCCCTTCTTACATCAGCTGATATCTCAAAGTGCTGTACAGAAACCCAGCCTAAAACCCCAAACAGCAAGCAATGCAGGTGTAGAAGCACGGTGGCTAGGAAAAACTCCATAGAAAGGCCAAAACCTAGGAAGAAACCTAGAGAGGAACCAGGCTATGAGGGGTGGCCAGTCCTCTTCTGGCTGTGCAGGGTGGAGATTATAACAGAACATGGCCAAAATGTTCAAACGTTAATAAATGACCAGCATGGTCAAATAATAATAATCACAGTAGTTGTCGAGGGTGCAACAAGTTAGCACCTCAGGAGTAAATGTCAGTTGGCTTTTCATAGCCGATCATTAAGAGTTTCTCTACCGCTTCTGCTGTCTCTAGAGAGTTGAAAACAGCAGGTCTGGGACAGGTAGCACGTCCGGTGAACAGGTCAGGGTTCCATAGCTGCAAGCAGAACAGTTGAAACTGGAGCAGCAGCAGCATGACCAGGTGGACTGGGGACAGCAAGGAGTCATCATGCCAGGTAGTCCTGAGGCATGGTCCTAGGGCTCAGGTCCTCCGAGAGAGAGAAAGAAAGAGAGAAAGAGAGAATTAGAGAGAGCATACTTTAATTCACACAGGACACCGGATAAGACAGGAGAAATACTCCAGATATAACAGACTGACCTAGCCCCCCGACACATAAACTACTGCAGCATAAATACTGGAGGCTGAAACAGGCAGGATATAACCCCACCCACTTTGCCAAAGCACAGCCCCCACACCACTAGAGGGATACCTTCAACCACCAACTTACCATCCTGAGACAAGGCCGAGTATAGCCCACAAAGATCTCCACCACGGCACAAACCAAGGGGGGGCGCCAACCCAGACAGGAAGATCACGTCAGTGACTCAACCCACTCAAGTGAAGTACCCCTCCTAGGGACGGCCTGGAAGAGCACCAGAAAGCCAGTGACTCAGCCCCTGTAATAGGGTTAGAGGCAGAGAATCCCAGTGGAGAGAGGGGAACCGGCCAGGCAGAGACAGCAAGGGTGGTTTGTTGCTCCAGAGCCTTTCCGTTCACCTTCACACTCCTGGGCCAGACTACACTCAATCATATGACCTACTGAAGAGATGAGTCTTCAGTAAAGACTTAAAGGTTGAGACCGAGTCTGCGTCTCTCACATAGGTAGGCAGACCATTCCAGCCTCCAGCTGTTTGCTTAGAAATTCTAGGGACAATTAGGAGGCCTGCGTCTTGTGACCGTAGCGTACGTGTAGGTATGTACGGCAGGACCAACTCGGAAAGATAGGTAGGAGCAAGTCCATGTAATGCTTTGTAGGTTAACAGTAAAACCTTGAAATCATCCCTTGCCTTAACACGAAGCCAGTGTAGGGAGGCTAGCACTGGAGTAATATGATCACATTTTTTGGTTCTAGTCAGGATTCTAGCAGCCGTGTTTAGCACTAACTGAAGTTTATTTAGTGCTTTATCCGGGTAGCCGGAAAGTAGAGCATTGCAGTAGTCTAACCTAGAAGTAACAACAGCATGGATTAATTTTTCTGCATAATTTTTGGACAGAAAGTTTCAGATTTTTGCAATGTTACGTAGATGGTAAAAAGCTGTCCTAGAAACAGTCTTGATATGTTCATCAAAAGAGAGATCAGGGTCCAGAGTAACGCCGAGGTCCTTCACAGGTTTATTTGAGACGACTGTACAACCATCAAGATTAATTGTCAGATTCAACAGAAGATCTCTTTGTTTCTTGGGACCTAGAACAAGCATCTCTGTTTTGTCCGAGTTTAAAAGTAGAACGTTTTCAGCCATCCACTTCCTTATGTCTGAAACACAGGCTTCTAGCGAGGGCAATTTTGGGGCTTCATTTCATTGAAATGTACAGCTGTGTGTCATCTGCATAGCAGTGAAAGTTAACATTATGTTTTCGAATGACATCCCCAAGAGGTAAAATATATAGTGAAAACAATAGTGGTCCTAACATGGAACCTTGAGGAACACCGAAATGTACAGTTGATTTGTCAGAGGACAAACCATTCACAGAGACAAACGGATATCTTTCCGACAGATAAGATCTAAACCAGGCCAGAACTTGTCCGTGTAGACCAATTTGGGTTTCCAATCTCTCCAAAAGAATGTGGTGATCGATGGTGTCAAAAGCAGCACTAAGGTCTAGGAGCACGAGGACAGATGCAGAGCCTCGGTCTGACGCCATTAAAAGGTCATTTACCACCTTCACAAGTGCAGTCTCAGTGCTATGATGGGATCTAAAACCGGACTGAAACATTTCGTATACATTTTTTGTCTTCAGGAAGGTAGTGAGTTGCTGCGCAACAGCTTTTTCTAACATTTTTGAGAGGAATGGAAGATTCGATATAGGCCGATGTAACGGCGTTCCTCCTCCTCTTCATCCGAAGAGGAGGAGCAGGGATTGAACCAAACTGCAGCGTTGTATTTAGACATAATGAATTTATTTAAGTGTAGACGAAAAACACGAACTTCACTTGAATACTTACAAAATAACAAAACGAATGTAGACAAACCTGAACATACGAACTAAACATAAAACACTGAAAAAGGACTACATAAAACGATGAACGAACGAAACAGTCCCGTATGGTGCAACAAACACTGACACAGGAGACAACCACCCACAACAAACAGTGTGAAAACACCTACCTTAATATGACTCTCAATCAGAGGAAATGAAAACCACCTGCCTCTAATTGAGAGCCATATTAGGTCACCCTTAAACAAACATAGAAACAGAAAACATAGACTGCCCACCCAAACTCACGTCCTGACCAACTAACACATACAAAAACAGGTCAGGAACGTGACATAACCCCTCCCTTAAGGTGCGAACTCCGGGCGCACCAGCACAAAGTTTAGGGGAGGGTCTGGGTGGGCATCTGACCACGGTGGTGGCTCAGGCTCTGGACGAGGTCCCCACCCCACCATAGTCAATCCCAGCTTACTTCTCCCCCTCAGAATGACCACCCTCCTATTCCACCCACCTAATATAAGAGGCAACACAAAAATAAGGGACAGCTCCGGGACAAGGTAGCTCAGGACAGAGAGGTAGGTCAGAATAGAGAGGTAGCTCAAGATAGAGAGGTAGCTCAGGATAGAGAGGTAGCTCAGGATAGAGGGGCAACTCCGGACTGAAGGGCAGCACCGGACAGAGAGACAGCTCTGGACTGAGGGGCAGTTCTGGATACATGGCAGCTCTGGACGCTCATGACTAGCTGACGGCTCTGGACGATCATGGCTGGCTGACGGCTCTGGACGCTCAAGGCTGGCTGACGGCTCTAGACGCTCATGGCTGGCTGACGGCTCTGGACGCTCATGGCTGGCTGACGGCTCTGGACGCTCATGGCTGGCTGACGGCTCTGGACGCTCATGGCTGGCTGACGGCTCTGGCTGCTCATGGCTGGCTGACGGCTCTGGACGCTCATAGCTGGCTGACGGCTCTGGACGCTCATGGCTGGCTGACGGCTCTGGCAGATCCTGTCTGGTTGGCGGCTCTGGCAGATCCTGTCTGGTTGGCGGCTCTGGCAGATCCTGTCTGGTTGGCGGCTCTGGCAGATCCTGTCTGGTTGGCGGCTCTGGCAGATCCTGTCTGGTTGGCGGCTCTGGCAGATCCTGTCTGGTTGGCGGCTCTGGCAGATCCTGTCTGGTTGGCGGCTCTGGCAGATCCTGACTGACGAATGGCTCTAGCGGCTCCTGACTGACTAACGGCTCTGACGGCTCGGGACAGACGGGCGGCTCTAATGGCTCGGGACAGACGGATGGCTCAGACGGCACTGGGCAGACGGATGGCTCAGACGGCACTGGGCAGACAGATGGCTCAGACGGCACTGGGCAGACGGATGGCTCAGACGGCACTGGGCAGACGGATGGCTCAGACGGCACTGGGCAGACGGATGGCTCAGACGGCACTGGGCAGACGGATGGCTCAGATTGCGCTGGTGAGACGGATGGCTCTGGCCGGATGAGACGCACTGTAGACCTGGTGCGTGGTGCCGGAACTGGAGGCACCGGGCTAAGGACACGCACCTTCATGCTAGTGCGGGGAGCAGGGACAGGGCACACTGGACTCTCAAAGCGTACTATTTGCCTGGTGCGTGGTACCGGCACTGGTGGCACCGGGCTGAGGGCACGCACATCAGGACGAGTACGGGGAGAAGGAACAGTGTGTACAGGGCTCTGGAGACGCACAGGTGGCTTAGTGCGTGGTGCCGGAACTGGAGGCACTGGGCTGGAGACACGCACCTTAGGAAGAGTGCGTGGAGGAGGAACAGGGCTCTGAAAACGCACTGGAAGCCTGGTGCGTGGTGTAGGCACTGGTGGTACTGGGCTGGGGCGGGAAGGTGGCGCCGGAAATACCGGACCGTGCAGGCGTACTGGCTCCCTTGAGCACCGAGCCTGCCCAACCTTACCTGGTTGAATACTCCCCGTCGGCTATGTAGGCGAACCGGGGACACCATGCGTAAGGCTGGTGCCATGTAAGCCGTCCCAAGGAGACTCACGCGTGGCCAGATTTGTAGAGCCGGCTTCATGGCACTTGGCTCAATGCTCAATCTAGCCCTACCAGTGCGGGGAGGTGGAATAACCCGCACCGGGCTATGCACACGTACAGGAGACACCGTGCGCTCTACTGCGTAACACGGCGTCTGCCCGTACTCCCGCTCTCCACAGTTAGCCTGGGAAGTGGGCGCAGGTCTCCTACCTGCCCTTGGCCCACTCACTACCTCTTAGCCCCCCCAAGAAATGTTTGGGGTTTCTTCACGGGCTTCCGTGCTAGCCGCGTACCCATAAATCCGGTCTCTCTCTCCCGTTGCCTCCGCTCTCCTAATCGCCTCCAGCTGTTCCCATGGAAGGCGATCTCTTCCAGCTCGGATCTCCTCCCATGTGTAGCAACCTTTTCCATTTAACACGTCCTCCCATGTCCACTGCTCGAACTCACGCTGCTTGGTTCTGGATCGGTAGGTGGTTCTGTAACGGCATTCCTCCTCCTCTTCATCCGAAGAGGAGGAGCAGGGATTGAACCAAACTGCAGCGTTGTATTTAGACATAATGAATTTATTTAAGTGTAGACGAAAAACACGATCTTCACTTGAATACTTACAAAATAACAAAACGAATGTAGACAAACCTGAACATACGAACTTACATAAAACACGAAGAACGCACAACAGGAAAAAGGACTACATAAAACGATGAACGAACGAAACAGTCCCGTATGGTGCAACAAACACTGACACAGGAGACAACCACCCACAACAAACAGTGTGAAAACACCTACCTTAATATGACTCTCAATCAGAGGAAATGAAAACCACCTGCCTCTAATTGAGAGCCATATTAGGTCACCCTTAAACAAACATAGAAACAGAAAACATAGACTGCCCACCCAAACTCACGTCCTGACCAACTAACACATACAAAAACTAACAGAAACAGGTCAGGAACGTGACAGCCGATAGTTTTTTATATTTTCTGGGTCAAGTTTTATATCAACACTTCATTGCTGTCACTCACTGGTAATACATCTTACACACTGAGTAGGGACTATTGGTCTTCACGGATACACCTGTACCCGAAACCCGAACGGGTCCGGTTCCAAAATTCTAAATAATGTCATGGGTCTGGGTTGCATCTGATATGACTGTCACAGGTCTCGGATATGTGGAATTTAACTGACTTGTCCGGAAGGACCCATATAGATCTGAACTCGACAGTTTCAGTTAGAGAGAGAGAGAGAAATGTTATAATTTATGCTGCTGCTCTTTGCTTTTCAAGATAGTTGCACATGTAGCTTGTTGTTGTCATCAAGCAGCAATAGGGTACAGTCTTAGAGCCTCAGTGTGGAGCAAAAGTTAGGAGAAATATAATCATTGGAGTTAAAATTATGGAATTAAAAGTTAAATGAGAAGGATAGGCTACAACGACCAAGAGCCAACAGGTAGGCTGCTACTTAATGTTCTGAATGGAGTTGTTGTTTGTAACTGTAGGACGAGAAAGCGCATGCAGCCTCAATTTGCCTAGTTGGCTAGCTAACTTAACTAAACTGATAATATAAACGCAAAATATTGGTCCGATATTTCATAAGATTAAATAAAATATCACAGAAATATTTCATTCACAAAAAAACTGTTTCCCTCAAATGTTGTCCACTAATTTGTTTACATCCCTGTTAGTGAGCATTTCTCCTTTGCCACGATAATCCATCCACCTGACAGGTGTGGTATATCAAGAAGATGATTAAACAGCATGATCATTACACAGGTGCACTTTTTGCTGGGGACAATAAAAGCCTCTCTAAGATGCAGTTTGTCACACAACACAATGCCACACATGTGAAGGAGCGTGCAATTGAAATGCCAACTGCATGAATGTCCACCAGAGCTGTTGCCAGAGAATTGATCGTTTCAGAGAATTTGGCAGTACGTCCAACCAGCCTTACAACTGCAGACCACGTGTAACTATGCCAGTCCAGGATCTCCACATCCGGCTTCTTCAACTGCAGGATCGTCTTAGACCAGCCACCCGGACAGCTGATGAAACTGTGGGTTTGCACAAGTAAAGAACTGTCAGAAATCGTCTCATGGAAGCTCATCTATGTGCTCGTTGTCCTCACCAGGGTCTTGACCTGACTGCAGCTCGGCGTCGTAACCGACTTCAGTGGGAAAATGCTCAACTTCGATGGCTACTGGCATGCTGGCAAAGTGTGCTCTTCATAGATGATTCCCGATTTCAACTCTACCGGGCAAATGGACAGCGTTTATGGTGTTGTGTGGGCAAACAGTTTGCTGATGTCAATGTTGTGAACAGACTGCCCAATGGTGGCGGTGAGGTCATGGTATGTGCAGGAATAAGCTACGGCGGACAACAAATACAATTGCATTTTATAGATTGCAATTTGAATGCACATAGATAACGTTACTAGATCCTGAGGCCCATTGTCGTGCCATTCATCCACCTCCATCATCTCATGTTTTAGCATATTAATGCACGGCCCCATGTCACAAGCATCTGTACACAATTCCTGGAAGCTGAAAATGTCCTAGTTCTTCCATGGCTTGCCTGACTCTGACCTGGATTATGAACCGCTGCCTGCTTTCGACCAGCCTTTTGCCTGCCCCATGTGTTATGATAAATATCGGAGATTCAAACTATCCGCCTCCTGTGTCTGCATCTGGGTCTTATCCTGAGCCGTGATTGTACGAACGGGCTATGACTGACCCAGCAGACTCAGACCAGTTCCTCAATGCTGTCGCCTTCTAAGGAGCCACCATTGGAAGACACAAGGAGTTACTTCAAAACCTTATAGAAGCACTCCTTGGCGGAACGCCATGACCACGCTTTCAATGCATTGCTGGAGAAATTATGAGTTTGATCTACTAGGCAGCAAGCCACAACGGTAACCTCCCAGACTCTCAGTAACCCCACTGCCAGCGGCGCTTCTCCCCAGCCTACCCCGGCTTCCTGAGAACCATGCTTACCTCGTCCGGAGCGCTACGCTGGAGAGCCAAGAACCTGCCGGGCGTTTCTCTTCCAGTGCTCCCTCATCTTCGACCTGCAGCCCTCTTTGGTTCCCTCGCTCGAAGATAGCGTACCTGATAATGCTGATGTCCGGGAGGGCACTCGCCTGGGCTATGGCGGTGTGGGAGCAGCTATATACCGTTTGCCTCAGTCTGGAGGAGTTTGTGGCAGAGGTAAGAAAGGTGTTAGATTCTCCGTTTTCGTGAAGAGATGCTGCTCGAAAGCTACTTCAACTGTATCAAGACGCCCGCAGTGTGCCAGACTACGTGGTAGATTTTTGCAATTTGTCCACCAAGAGTGCCTGGAACCAGACACGTTGCTTCATGGATTATCAGAGATGGTTAAAGACAAGTTCGCAGCCCGGGAGCTTCCCATGGACCTCAAGTCTCTCATAGCCTTGACCGTGCGGATCGATGGACGACTACTGGAATGTAGGAGGGAGAAGAGGTCTGTTCTCAGTCACACTCGCTCGTCCACGGTTCCCCACTCGCCTCTGAGGAATCCCAGAAGTTCCCGGTGTCTACATTACCGAGAGAATCCGATGTCACTGGAGTTCCCTCGGGAATCACCAAGGGCTGTTGACTCACCTCCTCCGGAGCCCATGCAACTTGGCAGGGCTAGATTGTCTCCTGCTGAACGCTTACGCAGACTGAGCACCAAGAGCTGTCTGTATTGTGGAACAACAGGATTGTGGAACAACCTGTCCATTTTGTGATTCCCGGGTGGCGCAGTGGTTTAAGGCACTGGATCTCATTGTTAGAGGCGTCACTACCCTGGTTCGATTCCAGGCTGTATCACAACCAGGTGTGATTGGGAGTCCCATAGGGTGGCGCACAATTGGCCCAGCGTTGCATAGGGCAGCGCACACTTGGTCCAGCGTTGTCCGGGTTAGGGTTTGGACCGTTATTGTAAGTAAGAATTTGTTCTTAACTGATTTGCCTAGTTAAATAAAGACCAGGCTTTATAAAGATGGGGAGTTTCCAATCTCCCATTACTTGTACCCCTCTCCATGCCATCCTGCTGTGGGGTGACCGGTCCAAATCTCTCTGGGTGCTCCTTGACTCCGTGGCCGACACGTGACCAACGCTCTCGCAGTGTTCCAGGCCCTGGCCAACGATGTTGAGCTCCCATCTTAATCCATCCGGACCCGTCCCGTCAGTTCATGGTGTAGGTCGACGATTACAAACCGCTGCCTGCCTTCGACCTGCCCTTTGCCTGCCCCCTGTGTTATGATTTATGGTAAATATCTGAGATTCGAACTATCCGCCTCCTGTGTCTGCATCTGGGTCTTTTCCTGAGCCATCATAGTAACTCAGTAAAATCTTTGAAATTGTTGCATGTTGTGTTTATATTTTTGTTCAGTGTTGTGTTTATATTTTTGTTCGATCATCCATCGAGACCTATGATTGCTCAGTGGTCTCTATCTGACCCTGAGGCATCCATTTTAATGTTGAGTGCATCCATTTGAGTTCTGAATTCATGCACACAACACTATACCTGACAGGGCATGGCCTAGATTCACTTCTGAACAAACAAGATCAGAGGGCAAGGAAACCCAAACACGACACCTACTTTATTTTACAAACTTTCCAGCACAGTACAACACAGTGCAGCACAGTGCAGCACAGTGCAGTGGGAAACTTCTACTTGTTTGATGCATGTTTAAAACCAACATCCAAACAGGGGTAGTTTATTTCTTTGAACTGTGTTTCTGATGCTCAGATCTACCAGGCCTCTGTTGACGCCAGCGACCACATTTCCCTGCTACGCTACAGTCGAGACGAGAGTGCCTGCCACCTGCAATGTCATAACCGATGATGCCGCCATGGTGCGACATCAAAGGTGGTGCGAAACGGAACAGAAGCTGTGTGTGTGTGTCCCTATCCACAGTGTTCTCACACGAAGAGATGGGCGCAACCTCAACCTGCTTTTATCTAGCACATGGAGGCAGAGTGGGCACACACACACAAACACACACACACACACTGTGGACAGGATACTGAGGCAGGCGGGCAGGATACTGAGGCAGGCGGAAGGAAGTACCACCTGACGTTTTTCTTGTGCTTCACAGAATCCAAGAGTTACCCTGTTGCAGCTAACAAGGGAAACACAAGCACATTATACTGTTGTACTGCTACAGTTGCCACAGTGAGACATTTAACCTGTCTAGGATCAGCGTGGCGCTAGCGGCACACCCCCCCCCCCCCCACTGAAAAACCAGTGCCGCGAAATTCAAAAAAAATATTTTTTTAAAATATTTAACTTTCACACATTAAAGTCCAATACAGCTAATGAAAGACACAGATCTTATGAATCCAGTCAACATTTCCGATTTTTAAAATGTTTTACAGGGAAGACACAATATGTAAAGATGTACATCTATTACCTAAAAACACATTAGCATATTCCACCATCTTTTATTTGTCCACCAACACCAGTAGCCATCACCAATTCGGCTAAACTAAGATATTTATAGCCCCTAACCAACAAAAAAACTCATTAGATGACAGTCTGATAACATATTTATGGTATGGGATAGGTTTTGTTAGAAAAAAGTGCATATTTCAGGTATATGGCATAGTTTACAATTGCACCCACCATCACAAATGGACTAGAATAATTACAATGAGCAACGTGTTTACCTAACTACTAATCATCAAACATTTCGTAAAAATACACAGCATACACGAATCGAAAGACACAGATCCTGTGAATACAGACAATATTTCAGATTTTCTAAGTGTCTTACAGCGAAAACACAATAAATCGTTATATTAGCTTAGCACATAGCAATTAGCAGCCCAGCATTGATTCTAGCCAAAGTGAGCGATAAAAGTCAACATCGCCAAAAGATATTAATTTTTTCACTAACCTTCTCAGAATTCTTCCGATGACACTCCTGTAACATCACATTACAACATGCATATACAGTTTGATCGAAAATGTTTATATTTAGCCACCAAAATCATGGTTAGACAATGTGAAATGTAACTCGGCTGGTCAGAATTTGTCCTTGCGCCACTTAGACAGTGATCTACTCTTATACATAAATACTCATAAACGTGACTAAAAAATATAGGGTGGACAGGGATTGATAGACAATTTAATTCTTAATACAATTGCGTTATTACATTTTTTAATTTATCCTTACTTTTCAATACAGTTTGCGCCAAGCGAAGCTACGTCAAAAAACATGGCGTCCTAAGCCACTAAAATGTTTCGACAGAAACACGATTTATCATAATAAAAATGTCCTACCTTGAGCTGTTCTTCCATCAGTATCTTGGGCAAAGGATCCTTTCTTGGGAGAAATCGTCTTTTGGTGGAAAGCTGTCCTCTTGCCATGTGGAAATGTCAACTACGTTCGGGATGAACTGAAAAGCGTGTCCAACTTTTCACATCGTTGCAAAAATAAATGTCACAAAATCGCACTAAACGGATATAAATTGCTATAAAACGCTTTAAATTAACTACTTTGTGATGTTTGTAACTCCTATAACGAGTGAAAAGATGACCGGAGAAATATAACAGGCTAAACTAATGCTTGGAACAGGAGAGGGTCGGTGTCTTCCACGCGCGTTACGCAGCAAGAAAAGACTTGCTAGCTAAAGGTTTTTTTCATTTGTAGGGCCTGTGAACGAGCAATCGAGCCCGTTGGAATCGTCATCACGTAAAGGCATCCAGGGGAAGACGTAAGAAGTGTCCGTATAGTCATAGCAACGACAGTGCCCGTTTAAATGACTTCAGAAAAGTGGCCAACGTTTCTCAAATCTGACTCCATGTCAGGGAAATTGCTGTAGAATGGGCTCTGTTCCACTTAGAGACAAAATTTCAACTCCTATAGAAACTATAGACTGTTTTCTATCCAATAATAATAATAATATGCATATTGTACGATCAAGGATTTTGTGGGAAGCCGTTTAAAAAATTAGCCACATTAGCATAAATAGTCTAAACAGCGCCCCCATCCCCAACAGGTTAAACAGGTCTGCATACTCCTTTACTGATTTAATTCTTCCCTTGGGGATATGTTGTTTGTCTCATCAGATAATTACAATATGGGTACAATGTTTTACAGTTATTCCTAATACTGGATAACTGATGGCTACACCAACCTGCATGCTATAATCATGCCATGATGACTTCTCATGAATGCTTCTTGAGGCATGACTAAGAAACTGGGAATAATGCAGAATCCTGGTGTTTAGTGTTGATGAATGTTACTCCTCATCTCTCCACTATGATAGTAGATGTGAAGTGAGCGTTCTGTTGCAAAATGGTGCTTCACATTGGTGTTAGATGAGGTGAGTACTTTGAGATCTAGTGAATATGAATGGTGCATCATCAATGCACTCAGTTAGCTTGTTCCATTTCATCTGAAAGCACAGGACACAGAATGTCCTTTTTGAAACATTACAGCGTTTATAAATGGAGCGAAGAGCGTTATTTCCCGGGGGAAGAGTGTGCGTGTGTGTGTCCGTGTGTGCGTGCTTGCGTACGTAGTTCTGCATCGTGTGTTCCCTGGGGATGTAGGCAGGGTTGCCATGGTAGCATCTTGAACGCTCATAGCAGTGTGTGTGTGTGTGTGTGTGTGTGTGTGTGTGTGTGTGTGTGTGTGTGTGTGTTTGTGTGTGTGTGTGTGTGTGTGTGTGTGTGTGTGTGTGTGTGTGTGTGTGTGTGTGTGTGTGTGTGTGTGTGTGTGTGTGTGTGTGTGTGTGTGTGTGTTTGTGTGTGTGTGTTTGTGTGTGTGTGTGTGTGTGTGTGTGTGTGTGTGTGTGTGTGTTAGCCTGTTTGATGCAGGGGCCAGACAAGGACAATGTGCCAGCCATAATTTCACAGCCTTAATAAATGACTGTGGGACATAGAGGTCAACCAACATTTGCCAACCGTACAGAAGGCTTATATAACACTATAGTAATTACATTACCATAAACATAATCTCTGAGCCCTGTTAACCCTGGTTAACCCTTGTGCATTACAACAGATAAACTGATAGTGATTTAGTAGAAGAACAATGTTCCCTTAGCCTGGTGGAACCAGCCTGAAATGTTGTCTGCTTGACTAGGCTAATGTACCCTACAACCAATGGGCAAAACTGGCAGTGTATTGAAAATAAAACAACTTTTTCAGAACAGTAAGTTCTTGTGGCAGCTGTTACTCCTCCTAGCTAATACCAGTTAAACAAACTCCCAAAAGACTCTGGGCCTTCCCTGTTATCTCAAGTCAAGCCTTGTCACAGACAAGCCTGTCTCTGTGGATCAACTCAAATCACTCCTTAATGATCCGCCTGCTTCCCAATGGCCTGATGGACCCACGCGCGCGCACACACACGCACACACACACCACAGTTGTGGACTCCAGTCACATGACTTGGAATGGGGTCTGACTCAAGTCACACATCTGATGACTTCAAACCGGAATTGATAGAAAATAAAATAACTTGAGACTTGACTTGGACTTGAAGTCTCAAGACCCTGGAGTCGACTGACTTGAGACCGATGACTTGAAACTGTCTGTCCAGGTTATGTAATGTTTTGTCACTCACTTTGTGGCACTGAGTCTACTTGGATAGGTCTACTGGTCTTTTGGTGGGCCTATGTAACCATTTCTTGATATTGATCATTTACTTATGAAGCTTGCATCTGGAATCTGTTGGTAAAATCAAATGTTACCCTAGCGTAGACGCACTCTTCAAACTCCCCCCAGTGGAGAGTGCTTTATTTCCCTTTTTGAAATATGTGCTGTGGCTTTCACACATTTAAATGCATAGGACCTATGTGGTAAATCTATATTCCATCTAATACTACAATCATTTCTAGCGTTTCATCATTCCATTACCTTACTGTTTATTGCAACACGTAGACATTTCTGTTTCATGTTTTATAGGCCTACAATACATTTTCATTTTATAGCCAACCATTTCTTACCGTGCTCTGAGTGGGCGCAATGTTTACAGTGCACATTAAGTTATTTTTTATTTAATTCAATGTATAGTTTCCATTGTTCATATTTCCCGGGTTATGACAGAGTTCCGTGTGTCTGTGTCCTGTGTCTCTGTCATTTTTGGAGTGCGTGATGTAGTAGGAGTGCGCACCTTAGTGCACATAGTGCACATAGAAATAGGCTACGTGGCCTGCGCGCCACACTTTGTAGTCAGAACGTTGAATAAGATTAAAAAAATATTGCTCCATGTTGTTGGAATATCATTCATAATCAATAAGTCTGATTAAGATGAATGTACCAATGTAACAATGGATTTGGAAATGGCCTTTTACGTTTACGAACCAGTTTATTGGATGTAATTGCCAATTGGGTAATTGTATGGTCCTGGGATCCAAGTCCTTATTATATAGGCCTACCTGTTTGAGCTCCTGTTAGACAGATTTGATTTGGGTTCTCAGATAGGACAGGTTAAGCCTGATACAGGCTAATTATTTTAGAAAATTGCCCATGTATATTTGGTAAATCTACTGGTATATTTTCTATGATATGGCACTTTCACCATTGGATCACCAAGACCTGTAAATAAATCTACACACTGAGAACGTCAACCTTCCTTGCCTTCTGCTGATTTCATGCCCTTACCACTACTACAAGGTCCCTATTTTACAATTACATAGGCTAATGAAAATATGATGTAAACAAAATCATGAAAAGGGCTGTCCTTTATCCTCATTATTAATGTGTGACTCGACTCGACTTGACTTGCTCTTCGAACACACGACTTGGACTTGACTCGAGTCTTGACCCATTGTACTTGTAACTTGACTTTAGACTCTGACCTTGTGACTTGAGACTTGCTTGTGACTTGAATAATAGTGACTTGGTCCCACCTCTGACACACACACACACACTTAAGCTCTTGTTAGTGATGGAAGCCAGGAGAGAGAATACACTGTAGTGCTTGTTATTAATTTTGCTGAGCTTCTGGTCACCCAGATAGTTCCATTTCATTTTGTTGAGCTTCTGGTCACCCAGATAGTTCCATTTCATTTTGCTGAGCTTCTGGTTACCCAGATAGTTCCATTTCATTTTGATGAGCTTCTGGTCACCCAGATAGTTCCATTTCATTTTGATGAGCTTCTGGTCACCCAGATAGTTCCATTTCATTTTGATGAGCTTGTGGTCACCTAGATAGTTCCATTTCATTTTGCTGAGCTTGTTGTCACCCAGATAGTTCCATTGTTCTCAACAGAATATGAAAAAGCAAACTCAGCTACTGAAACACACACAGGGGAATAGCAAATAGGCCTACTGCACATTTAAACGTTATATTTTACACTGCAGCCTGTCCTGAACATTGTGCTCTTAGCTTTTATGGTAAATGAATACATAATACATTCAGTGATTTCACTCATACTTGATCAAATATACGAGCAGAACAGAGTACATTTGGCTTTAGCCTCCAGCCACGTGTATATTTTCATTTGTTTGGCTTTTCTGCGTTATTATCGTTAACCTCTCTCGACTTATAAATGAGTCACTCAGTGAGATGACAGAGCCGCCACAAGGCCTGTTACTACTGGCTCGATGAGTGGAGGGAGAGATCCAAGCCACTGACGCCCATGATGAGAGCAACAACTGTCTACACAGAACATCTCCTCTGTGGAAGCCACCACTACACATTATCACAATCACACACAGACACACACATGCACACACATGCATGCACAAACACACACAAATATAAGCACACGCACGCACACACACACACACAACAGCCTCCAGCCCTACACAAAAACTCAAAACACAATGAAGTGCCAACTGAAAGACATTTACATCCTAAACTTGTGAATACTTTTAGAATCATGTTATATTGTTGAGGCATAAAGGGATTTTGGGCTGAAGCCAACATGTGAAATTAGGGTCAGTGGAAGTGGCAGTGTTTATTTGATTAGGGAAGTCCTGCAGGGTTCCTTTGCCCTGATGCTGACTGGTTGGTTTCCACCAGACTTCAGAAAAGGCCTCATAATTTTCAACCCCCAACATTTCCCCTGGGTGTTCTAAGTAAATAAGATTCTTATGAAGTTATAAAGTTACAAATAGCTGAGATAGGACCCAAAACTGCCACTGTTGGTTTAGAAGCTCCCAGACAGTGTGTATGGTCGATACGTTGCTATATAAACTCTGAAATCCTTTTAACAGTGTGCAGTTACAAGTGCTCGCTTGTGCACATCTCCTGCACATTATAATGTTGCTCTCTAAATTTGGTCATATTGCCATGGGGATAGTACGTGATACATAAAGCATTCATAACACATCCATACAGGCACTGAATAATCATGACGCATCCATAATATCAACATCGGGGTTCCTTCTCTCCTATTCTTTGATGTTGAGATGACAAACTACTCTGACGTTACAACCTTTTGTCTTGATAGTGTCAGACACAGAGAGAAGACATAAGGTTTGAATCAGCCTCTGGTGTTTCTCACAGTTGAACCCTCACTCCATTCACTGTTGTGACGGACAGGGAGATAAATGCTTACTGTACTGCCAAGCTTCAGATCTGGAGGTATGGGACTACAGAATGTCTATGGCTGTGTCACTTAGCACTGGTCCCTGGGATGTTGTCAAATGGTTTGTTCTCAAGTGTTAGTTTGTAAGCATTGAACCCCCTCACTACATTCACTGTTGTGACAAACAGGGAGAAAATGCATAGGGACAGATCAAGGTGTCATTAAAAACAAGAACTCCCCCTCCCCCCCCAACGTTAAAAATATTTTGTTGCCATATTTATAATTATATAAAATATGTGCATCAAATTTTCCACCAACAGGTTTCTGTGCCAATGCACCACACAACCAATAAACAAAGCATATCGACTTCAGGCACTTCAATATCATGGCTTGCATTTTCCATTCATCAACTGGCCGCTGCACAGTTTGGATTGATTTTATTTGTCAGTTTAAGTACAATATATACAGTACCAGTCAAAGGTTTGGACAAACCTACTCTTAATTTGTACTATTTTCTACACTGTAGAATACTAGTGATGACATCAAAACTATGAAATAACACATATGGAATCATGTAGTAACCAAAAAAAGTGTTTTTTATATATGAGATTCTTCAAAGTAGCCACCCTTTGCCTTGAGGACACCTTGGCACACTCTTGGCATTCTCTCAACCAGCTTCACCTGGAGTGCTTTTCAAACAGTCTTGAAGCTCCCACATATGCTGAGCACTTGTTGGCTGCTTTTCCTTCACTCTGCGGTCCAACTCATCCCAAACTATCTCAATTGGGTTGAGATCGGGTGATTGTAGAGGCCAGGTCATCGGTCTTGGTCAAATAGCCCTTCCACAGCCTGGAGGTGTGTTGGGTCATTGTCCTGTTGAAAAACAAATGATAGTTCCACTAAGCGCAAACCAGATGGGATGGCGTATCACTGTAGAATGCTGTGGTAGTCATGCTGGTTAAGTGTGCCTTGAATTCTAAATAAATCATTGACAGTCACCAGAAAAGCACCCCCACACCATGCTACCTCCTCCTACATGCTTCACGGTGGGAACCACATATGTGGAGATCATCCGTTCTACTCTGCATCTCACAGACACAGCGGTTGGAACCAAAAATCTCAAATTTGGACTCATCAGACCAAAGGACAGATTTCCACCGGTCTAATGTCCATTGCTCGTGTTTCTTGACCCAAGCAAGGGTCTTTTTCTAATTGGTGTTCTTTAGTGGTGGTTTCTTTGCAGCACTTCATCCATGAAGGCCTGATTAATGCAGTTTCCACTGAACATGTCACGATCGTCTTCTTGAGAGAGAGAGAGAGAGAGAGAGAGAGAGAGAGAGAGGACCAAGGCGCAGTGCGTGAAAAATACATCTTCTTTAATGAAGGAAAAAAACAAACACTTACAAAATGAACAAAACAAACGTGAAGCTAAACAGAACTAAGTGCACACATGCAACATAGAACATAGACAACACCCCACAAAAGCCTACTGCCTATGGCTGCCTTAAATATGGCTCCCAATCAGAGACAATGAATGACAGCTGTCTCTGATTGAGAACCAATCTAGGCAGCCATAGACATAACTAGACAACATTACTCTGCTCTGCCCCATACACATACAACACCCCTAGACACTACAAACACATACATTCCCCATGTCACACCCTGACCTAACTAAAAAACATAAAGAAAACAAAGAATACTAAGGCCAGGGCGTGACAGAACAGTTGATGTTGAGATGTGTCTGTTACTTGAACTCTGTGAAGCATTTATTTGGGCTGCAATATCTGAGGCTGGTAACTCTAATGAACTTATCCTCTGCCGCAGAGGTAACTCTAGGTGTTTCTTTCCTGTGGCGGTCCTCATGAGAGCCAGTTTCATCATAGCGCTTGATGGTTTTTGCGACTGCACTTGAAGAAACTTTCAAAGTTCTTGAAATTTTCCGGATTGACTGACCTTCATGTCTTAAAGTAATGATGGACTATCATTTCTCTTTGCTTATTTGAGCTGTTCTTGCCATAGTATGGACATGGTCTTTCACCGAATAGGGCTATCTTCTGTAGACCACTCCTACCTTGTCACAACACAACTGATTGGCTGAAATGCATTAAAAAGTAAAATAATTCCACAAATTAACTTTTAACAAGGCACACCTGTGACAAGATCATTATAATAACTGGACCGAGATGCAGCGTGATCTGGGTTCCACATCTTTTAATTACTAAGTGAAACTCACAGCAAAACAATAAATCTCAAACGAAACGTGAAGCTAATAATAGTGCTAACAGGCAACTATCCATAGTCAAGATCCCACAAAGCACAAAGTGGGAATGACTGCCTAAATATGATCCCTAATCAGAGACAACAAAAAAAACAGCTGCTTCTGATTGGGAACCATACCAGGCCAATATAGACATATAATTACCTAGATAACCCACCCTAGTCACTGTCACGCCCCAACCAACATAGAGAATAAACAGCTCTCTATGGTCAGAGCGTGACAGTACCCCCCCCCAAAAAAAGGTGTGGACTCCGACCGCAAAACCTGACTCAATCGCGGAGGGTCCGGGTGGACATCTACCATCAGGGGCAGCTCCGGTGCGGGGCGAAGTACCCACTCTGCTCGCGGATACCTCATCTTCAATGGCGGTTCTGGTGCGGGGATCGTCGCCGGATGCTCCGGACCGTGGATGATCGCCAGAGGAACCGGACCGTAGATCGTCGCCGGGGACTCCAGACCGTGGATCGTCGCCGGGAACTCCAGACCGTGGATCGTCGCCGGGGACTCCAGACCGTGGATCGTCGCCGGGGACTCCAGACCGTGGATCGTCGCCGGGGACTCCAGACCGTGGATCGTCGGCGGAGGAATCGGACTGTGGATCATCGCTGGGGACTCCGGACCGTAGATCGTCGTCAGAGGCTCCAGACTGGGAACCCTTGCAGGAGGCTCCGGACTGAGAACCCCCGCTGGAGGCTCTGTACTGCAGACCGTCGCTGAAGGCTCTGGACCGCAGACCGTCGCTGGAGGCTCTGGACCGCCGACCGTCGCTGGAGGCTCCGGACCGCCGACCGTCGCTGGAGGCTCCGGACCGCAGACCGCCGCTGGGGGCTCCGGACCGTGGACCGTCTCAGGAGGTTCTGGACCGTGGACCGTCTCAGGAGGTTCCGGACCGTGGAACGTCTCAGGAGGTTCCGGACCGTGGACCGTCTCAGGAGGTTCCGGACCGTGGACCGTCATTGGAGGTTCCGGGACTGTGAAACGTCGCCGGAAGCTCTGAACTGGGAACTGTCGCCGGACGCTCTGGACTGGGAACTGTCGCCGGAAGCTCTGGACTGGGAACTGTCGCCGGAAGCTTGGTGCGTGGGGCCGGCACTGGTGGTACCGGGCTGGTGACACGCACCTCAGGATGAGCGCGAGGAGCAGGCCCAGGAAGTACAGGACTGAGGAGGCGCACTGGAGGCCTGATGCGTGGGGCCGGTACAGGTGGCACCGGGCTGGTGACACGCACCTCAGGGCGAGTGCGGGGAGGAGGTACAGGATGCACTGGGCTGTGAAGGCGCACTGGGGATACAGCGCGTAGACCCGGCTCAGGATATCCTGGACCAAGGAGGCGCACTGGAGACCAGGCACGCTGAGCCGGCACAACCCGTCCTGGACAAATACCCACTTTAGCACGACAAGTGCGAGGAGCTGGCACAGAACGCACCGGGTTGTGAATGCTCACTGGAGACACAGTGCTTATCACTGCGAATCATGGTGCCTGACCGGTCACACGCTCCCCACGGTGAGTACGGGGAGTTGGCTCTTGCTCACTCCCTTCAACTTTCGCTACCCACTCCTCGCTCAATCTCTCCCAATATTCCTCCCCGGTCTCTGACTCACCCCTCCGCGTCGTCAACCACTCCGTGTGCACCACCCCCACCCCCCCCCCCCCCCCCCCTGTATTTTGGGCTTGCGTCATGGCCGTGAACCCTGGCGTTGTCACTGTTGTACCCTCGTTGCCTCTGCCTGCTTCCATGGCAGGCTTCTATCTCCTGCCATAATCTCTTCTCACGTCCAGGATGTCCTCCACTCCTGGCTTTCCTCCTGCGCACACTGCTTGGTCCGTTGTTGGTTGGATCTTCTGTCACGTTCATCATAATAAGTGGACCAAAGCGCAGCGTGATCTGGGTTCCACATCTTTTATTTAGTAAGTGAAACTCACAGCAAACAATAAATCTCAAATGAAACGTGAAGATAACAATTGTTCTAACAGGCAACTATCCCTAGTCAAGATCCCACCAAGCACAAAGGGGAAATGGCTGCCTAAATATGATCCCCAATCAGAGACAAGGATAAACAGCTGCCTCTGATTGGGAACCATACCAGGCCAACATAGGCATATAATTACCTAGATGACCCACCCTAGTCACACCCCGACCTAACCAACATAGAGAATAAAAGGCTCTCTATTGTCAGGGCGTGACAACCTGTTACTTGAAATGCATTCCAGGTGACTACCTCATGAAGCTAGTTGATAGAATACCAAGAGTGTACAAAGCTGTCATCAAGGCAAAGGGTGGCTACTTTGAAGAATCTCAAATATAAAATATATTTTGATTTCTTTAACACTTTTTTGATTACTACATGATTCCATATGTGTTATTTCATAGTTGTAATGTCTTCACTATTATTCTTCAACGTAGAAAATAATAAAAAATAAAGTAAAACCCTTGAATGAGTAGGTGTGATCAAACTTTTGACTGGTACTGTACATATACACACAGTACCCACTGGCACATATGTCAGTTCAACATCTATTCCAAGTTGGTTCAACATAATTTTGTTGATATAGTATAAGTTTCAACCAGCGTGTGCCCAGTGGGTAGAAAGATTTTTGAAAGTGACTTATTTCCATTGTGGTCCCTATTTTTTTACATCAATACATCCACACATTACATCGACACATTACATAGATACAGACATTTTACAGAGATACATATACACATATGTAGAGACATATACAATTACATAGATACAGACACATTACAGAGAAACAGACACAGTACAGAGATACAGACACATTACAGAGATACAGACACATTACATACATACAGAGACGTTACATAGATGCATATACAATTATATAGATGCAGACACATTACTTAGATATGTCACGTATTAGAAAGGATGGGAGACAAGCGCAGGAATACGTAATAGGGGGTTTTAATATTCCACCCAAAAATACAACATGCCATGAAAGGCACAGGGACGAAGCCCAAAACAAACACATATACAAAAACACAGGGATGTAACCCAAACAAAAGAGCAAGGTTAAACCTCTAATAATTACACGGGACGAGACCCGTAATAGCATTACATGGGACGAGACCGGTGATAACGAGTACACAATGCACACAGCACGAAAGCCGAAACAACAAAGCACAGGTACTCACAGACCAACAGACATGGGACCAATAACCGACAAGACAATGGTGAACAGAGGGCACATATACAGTATACAATTACTAATCAGGGGAATAGGAATCAGCTGTGAGTAATGAGACAGTTCAGTGATGGCTAGTGGCCTGGGACGTAGACTTCCGGAACTGGTGCACGGAATGAGCAGCAGTACCGGGGGAATCCATGACAGTACCTCCCCTGACGCTCTGCACCAGCAGAGGAACGACACCGACCTCGTGGACGACCACAGGGGCGCGATGTGGGTCGGTCAGGGCGCCGACGATGAAAATCCCTGGTCAGCGAAGCTTCCAGGATGTCCACCGCAGGAACCCAGCAGCGGGATGACACTGGCCTCGAGGACGACCACAGGAACGGGGTGCAGGTCAGTCAGGGCCAGTTGTAGCTGCCAAAGTTGCGTCATCATTGGATGGGCCAGTTGCAGCTGCCGAAGTTGCGGCTTGGTCAAACGGGCCAGTTGCGGCGGCGTCAGACAGGCCATTCCTGCTGTCTCCATCCTGGGAGTCGGTTATTCTGTCACGTTGTAGAAAGGATGGGAGACAAGCGCAGGAATACGTAATAGGGGGTTTTAATTCACCACCCAAAAATACAACATGCCATGAAAGGCACAGGGACGAAGGCCAAAACAAACACATATACAAACACAGGGATGTAACCCAAACAAAAGAGCAAGGTTAAACCTCTAATAATTACACGGGACGAGACCCGTAATAACAATACACGGGACGAGACCGGTGATAACAAGTGCACAACAATGCCCAGGACGAGACCCGTGATAACAAGTGCACAACAATCCCCGGGACGAGACCCGTATTAACGAGTACACAATACATGCATGTGCATAATGAGATAGTTCAGTGACGCCTAGAGGCCGGGGACATAGACCTCCGGAACTGGTGCACGGAATGATCAGCAGTACAAAGGGAATCCGTGACAAGATACAGACACATTACATAGATTACATAGTTTCCAAATCCAAGATGGTGTAGTAGTCGGACGTGTGTTTGTGTTGTCCCATCTTGTCCCATGTAAAGAGTCGGGTTTCATCATTTTTTTTGCATATATTTTAATCTCACTTTCCACCTACGATCTAAATATACTTTCCTGCGACCCAACTCACCCAAAGTGGTACGGATCTGCTATTTTTATACATTATAACTGGAACCTCCATCAGAAGCTAGCCAACTAGCTAGCTACTAGCTAGTAGTCACTGTTAGCCACGTCTAGCGGTCTTCACCTTTAGCTCGTACACCAGCTAGCTTTAGCTCGGTCAATACCTGCCAGTCTGCACAGCGCGATATCAACCCAGAGCATATAAGACTGCTTTTCTCCAACCCCTCACCGGATTCCTGCCGCAAGCTCTGGTCTATTACACCGGTTCATCACAGCTAGCTAGCTGCAACCGAGTGGCTACTGCTGGCTAACGCCTCTGTCCCGAAGCAAGCACCAGTTAACCTTGAGCTAGCCTCGAACTAGGCCCATCTCTGAAGAGGTATACTTGCTAATTCGTGGGCTACAATATCTCTTTGGCCAATTTGCCTGGACCCTTTAATGCTGACACGGAGCCCCGCCGATCCATCACGACTGGTCTGCCGACGTAATTGTCCGATGTGGTTTCAACAGGCTTTTCCGTTGTGATGTCACCGAAGACCCATCTGCTAGCCACTGCCCGCTAGCTTTCTGAACGCTGTGACTCCCGCTCGCCTAGCATAGTAGCGACTACTGAACAGCTCCCGGACTCAGCTATTGCTTCTCATTGGACCCTATGATCACTCGGCTACACATGCTTCTCTCTAATGTCAATATGCTTTGTCTTCTGATGTTTCGGTTAGTTATTGTTGTATTTCACTATAGAGCCCCTAGTCCAGCTCAACATGCCTTAGATAGCTCGTTTGTCACACACCCCACACATGGGGAGACCTCACCTGGCTTAGCTGGTGTCTCCAGAGATGCAAGCTCTCTCATCGTCACTCAATACCTAGGTTTACTCCCACTGCATTCACATCCTACCATACCCTTGTCTGTACATTATGCCCTACAATCTAAGCTAGATGCCCTAAATTTCACACAAATTATCAAGGAACCTACCAGGTACAATCCTAAATCCGTAAACATTGGCACTCTCATAGATATCATCCTGACCAACTTGCCCTCTAAATACACCTCTGCTGTCTTCAACCAGGATCGCCTCATTGCCTGTGTCGGTAATGGGCCCGCGGTCAAACGACCACCCCTCATCACTGTCAAACGCTCCCTAAAACACTTCAGCGAGCAGGCCTTTCTAATCGACCTGGCTCGGGAATCCTGGAAGGATATTGACCTCATCCCGTCAGTAGAGGATGCCTGGTTGTTCTTTAAAAATGGTTTCCTCACCATCTTAAATAAGCATGCCCCATTCAAAAAAATTACAACTAAGAACAGATTGGTTCACTCCAGATTTGACTGCCCTTGAGCAGCACAAAAACATCCTGTTGCGTATTGCATTAGCATCGAATAGCCCACGTGATATGCAACTTTTCAGGGAAACCAGCAACCAATATACACAGTCAGTTAGGAAAGCTAAGGCTAGCTTTTTCAAACAGAAATTTGCATCCTGTAGCACTAATTCCAAAAGGTTTTGGGACACCGTAAAGTCCTTTACGGGACGGAGGTTCACCTTCCAGCAGGAGAATTACCCTAAGCAACACTCGAGTGGTTTAAGGGGAAACATTTAAATATCTTGGAATGGCCTAGTCAAAGCCCAGACCTCAATTCAATTGAGAATCTGTGGTATGACTTAAAGATTGCTGTACACCAGGGGAACCCATCCAACTTGAAGGAGCTAGAGCAGTTTTGCCTTGAAGAATGGGCAAAAATCCCAGTGGCTAGATGTGCCAAGCTTATAGAGACATACCCCAAGAGACTTGCAGCTGTAATTGCTGCAAAAGGTGGCTGTACAAAGTATTGACTTTGGGGGGGTGAATAGTTATGCACGCTCAAGTTCTGTTTTTTGGTCTTATTTTGTTTGTTTCACAAGAAAAAATATTTGGCATTTTCAAAGTTGTAGGGATGTTGTGTAAATCAAATGATACAAACCCCCCCAAAAATCTATTTTAACTTGAGGTTGTAAGGTAACAAAATAGGAAAAATGCCAAGGTGGGTGAATACTTTTGCAAGCCACTGTATAAGCTGTACTGGCCTCTGTAGCATCAAACAGATGTTAGACATTCAGATTTATCCAAAGAACGTTAATTTTTCAAAGTACAGGGGAGTGAACACGATTTAATGCTAACTCAAAAAGAGAACTGGGCATTCAACAAGAATGTTATATGGTAAGAGTAACATACAAAACATACATTATGAACAGTGTAGTACAGTTCAGTGTGTCTGAGGTGTACTCTTAGGTGTAGTAAAGTGCACAAAACTGTAGCTACAGATTGTTACACCAGATAATGTGATTTAACCAAAGATTTTAGGTATCTGTTACTGGGAGTTATAGGATAGGTACTGTTGGGGGTAGCAAAGAGAATTTTAGAGCAACCTTGGCGATACTGTCTTCGTCCTTGATATGTGGAAATGGGAGTCTCATAAAATGTCTATGTCCAGTTGCAGGGGGTCTGTTTGAATGTAGAAGATGCTCCATTATTAAAATAAATATTTGTTTTGCTCCGTGAAGTAATCCAACAAAGTGTACGCTGCCATCTTGTCTATTTCAAGTCTTCTCTCACTGATTGAGACAGGTGGGTGTCCATCCCAAAGTGCCGCATGTCATGACAGCCACCTGTCTCTATCAATGAGAGAAGACTTGAAATAGACAAGATGGAGGTAATTTTGTAATTTTTATTAGGATCCCCATTAGCTAACGCCGTAACGCTAGCTTATCTTCCTGGGGTCCAACACCAATTAACAAGACATTACAAAACCACAAATCAAGACTTCACAAACATTCAAAAGTAGACAATACAGATAATTAAAATACCTGGCAGGAAACACATTTAACATTCAGTTGATACTTTCTATTTCCTGTCCAGTCATATGGTCTATCGCATTAGATGTTCTTTCATTTTTTTCTTTACTTTTTGCCTGAGAAATATGGATTGGTAAAGAGTTTCATTCAGCTATGGCTCTATAGAAAACTGTAGATTCAAGGCGATTTGTCGTTGGCCTGATAAACTGGCCTGATAAATACTGTGGTTTTAAGGTATTTTAGAAATTAATTTCATTTTCAACTCTAGGCCTACTGATGATTTTGTCAATTGTTTTGCATAGGTATAGAAAATGTGCCCACTCTGGTATTGGCAAGTGCACTCTAGCCAACAGCTCGCAGATACAGTGCAGATATAGCCTACTGTCACGAATGTCGTCTGGAGAAGGAGAGGACCAAAACGCAGCTTGGTAAGTGTTTGTCATTTTAATGGTAAACTGAACACTACAAAGCAAAACAACAAAGTGACAACCTAAAAAAGCTCTGTCAGGTGCAACACACACTAAACAGAAAACAATCCCCCACAAAACACAATAGAAAACAGGCTACCTAAATATGGCTCCCAATCAGAGACACCGACTGACACATGACCAACGCCCTGAACAACTAAAATAAAGACATAAAAAAGGAACCAAGGTCAGAACGTGACAGTACCCCCCCCCCCCCCCCCCCCCCAAAGGACTCCGTCCGCAAAACCTGAACCTACAGGGGAGGGTCTGGGTGGGCATTTCACCGCGGTGGCGGCTCTGGTGCGGGACGTGGACCCCACTCCATCATAGTCTTGGCCCACTTATGTGGCGCCTTTGGAGCGGTGACCCTCGCCGCCGATCTCGGACTGGGGACCCTTTCAGCGGGCCCCGAATAGACGGGAGACTCCGGCAGTGCCGGAGTGACGGGCAGCTCCTGACTGACGGGCGGCTCGGGCAGCTCCTGACTGACGGACGGCTCAGGCTGCTCCGGACAGGAGGGAGACTCTGGCTGCTCCGGACAGGAGGGAGACTCTGGCTGCTCCGGACAGGAGCGAGACTCTGGCTGCTCCGGACAGGAGGGAGACTCTGGCTGCTCCGGACAGGAAGGAGATTCTGGCTGCTCCGGACTAGAGGGCGTCGCTGGAGGCTCCGGACTAGAGAGCATCGCTGGAGGCTCCGGACTAGAGGGCGTCGCTGGAGGCTCCGGACTAGAGGGCGTTGCTGGAGGCTCCGGACTCGAGGGCGTCGCTGGAGGCTCCGGACTGACTTCCTTCGTTAAGGGCCTCATGCCATGGATCCTCACCGGAGGCTTCGTGCCATGGATCCTCACCGGAGGCTTCGTGCCATGGATTATCACTGTAGGCTTCTTGCCATGGATCATCACTGGAGGCTTTGTGCCATAGATCATCACTGGAGACTTCTTGCCATGGATCATCACTGGAGGCTTCGTGCCATGGATTATCACTGGAGGCTTCGTGCCATGGATTATCACTGGAGGCCTCGTGCCAAGGATCATCACTGGAGGCTTCGTGCCATGGATCATCACTGAAGGCTTCGTGCCATGGATTATCACTGGAGGCTTCTTGCCATGGATTATCACTGGAGGCTTCTTGCCATGGATTATCACTGGAGGCTTTGTGCCATTGATCATCACTGGAGTGGAGAGACACACAGGAGGTCTGGCTCTGGGAGAAGGCACAGAACTCACCAAGCTGGGGAGACATGCAGGAGGCCTTGTACTTGGCCGAGGCACCGGATGCACTGGACCGTGGAGGCGCAGTGGCGGTCTCGAGCGCAGAGCTAGCACCACTCGTCCTGGCTGGATCCCCCCTGTATCCCGGCAAGTGCGGGGAGTTGGAATAGGCCGCACTGGGCTGTGCTGTCGAACTGGAGACACCGTGCGTAGGGCTGGTGCAGTATACCCCGGGCCGAGGAGACGCACTGGAGACCAGATGCGCTGAGCCGGCATCATCCCTCCTGGCTCGATGCCCACTCTAGCCCGGCCGATTCGAGGAGCTGTGATGTAGCGCACCGGGCTATGCGTGCGCACTGGGGACATCTTGCGCTTCTCCGCATAACACGGTGCCTGCCCAGTCACTCTCTCACCACGGTAAGCACGGGGAGTTGGCTCAGGTCTCCTACCTGAGTCCGCCAATCTACCCGTGTGCCCCTGGGGCTGCCTCTCGTGCCCGTTACCTCGCGCCAATTCCTCGTAGTGGCGCCGCTCCGCTCTAGCTGCCTCCAGCTCCTCTTTCGGACGGCAATACTCCCCAGGCTGTGCCCAGGGTCCTTTGTCGTCCAAAATTTCCTCCCAAGTCCAGGAGTCCAGAACCCTCTGCTCCTGGTTACCACGCTGCTTGGTCCTTTTTTGGTGGGTGATTCTGTCACGAATGTCGTCTGGAGAAGGAGAGGACCAAAACGCAGCGTGGTAAGTGGTCGTCATTTTAATGGTAAACTGAACACTACAAAGCAAAACAACGACTGACACCTGCCTCTGATTGAGAACCATACTAGGCCAAACACATAGAAATATAACAACAGAACAAAACATAGAAAAACAACATAGAATGCCCACCCCAACTCACGCCCTGACCAACTAAAATAAAGACCTAAAAAAGGAACTAAGGTCAGAACGTGACACCTACTACATGATTATTATGGACAAAGTGTGAGAATTTTTTTTTTTTTTCAAATGGCAGCCAAGCACCAATCATCATGTCACCAGAATAAGACCCTCGATATTTATTGAAAGGAACATCAAGCTCACTTTCAAGTGCACTTTCCCCACACTGTGAAGTTCATCATAACTTTTTAATCTGTAACCTAATAAACTGTATGCTTTCCTATGATGTCGTATATTTTCTATCCAACATGAAGGCTACTTTACTAGCATAAAAATGTTGGATGGAAACCTGGGTAATGTCATTTTGAGGATGCTGGAACTATATTTTGGATGAACGTGCACGTGTATACAGGATACTTTTGAAGTAGCCTAGTCAGATCAAAACATTGTGACTAGTTTTGTTTATGAAACATATAAAAGGTAATACATTTCAAAAGTTGGTAAATATTTAAGCTATATAGAAGCACTAGGTTCTAGGTGCCCGATGGAATAGCCGTCGGGATTGGAGAGGACGCAGAGCGCATGTTAAGCTTCCTGAATAACTGGGCCTGCCGGGAGCATTGTGGCACATTATTATAAAACGACTTGGGGAGAAGGATGATCTGCAACAGACAGCACATTCAGTATGAGAAGTAAAAATACAGCAAGACTGTGCTGCTACCGTGCCTTTCGAGACCTTCTAAACTGTCCAGAGTAGACTCAACTGATCCAAATGGAATGAAACATTCAAATCATAAGTCTTTTGCGCCGTTGTTCAAATGACATTTTCAATGCAGCCTAAAGTAGAATTTTGTACTCACTTGAAAACAATAATCAAATTATTCATTGCATTGTGGTGTTGTAGGCTAGTCAAGGTTGGATAATTGTCTTGTCCCTAAACAAGATCAATAGGGGAGCTGTTTGAGCTGCGTATCTCGTTTGCAATGATGCACCTGGCTTGCCACTGCCTATCAGCTATTCCTATTTGTTCTTGAGGATTCATATAAAATAAATTATGCAGCTTTGAATGCTTTATGTGTGGTATGATTGCTAGTTAGCCTATTGCGGATCTCGACAAGCGATCCACCTACCACTATTGTCTCTACAGTATGAATGGTGGATAGAGGGCAGGATAGACAGTTAGACTGGTAGACTACAGTATATTGACCTGTGGTATAATAAAAGTTACAATCCTCCCATATTTTGGACCACCCCTCCCCCAGTACATGTCCTTACTGAAAATCTTCAGATCTGGAGGCATGCATTGTATGCAGGCCTATAAGTATTGAGCTGTCTGTTTCTGAGCCAACAAGATCTCACCAATTTGACTTCAGATTCTGACATTTATCCAATTTCACCCTGGGTTGCTGCCCCTGCTCTGCATTGTTCCAAATTGTTCAGTTAGGAGTTCAAGTTTTGGATAGAGTTAAAACGTTAAGTTAAGGCATTCATTCCAAATCGTTAATGAAAGTTAAGGGTTGTTTGGGAAAGGGTTAAAACCAAACCAATGTAAAATGAGTGTCACGCCCTGGCCTTAGTTATCTTTGTTTTCTTTATTATTTTAGTTAGGTCAGGGTGTGACATGGGGGATGTTTGTGTGTTTTTGTCTCGTCTAGGGTGTTTGTATTGCCTAGGGGGTTTTGTAGAGTTCATGAGGTTGTGTTCAGTGTAGGTGTTTATGTAAGTCTATGGTTGCCTGGATTGGTTCTCAATTAGAGACAGCTGTCTATCGTTGTCTCTGATTGGGAGCCATATTTTAGGCAGCCATAGGCATTAGGTAGGTTGTGGGTAATTGTCGATGTCTTGACGTTAGTTGCTTGTGTCTGCAGTTTCGTTTGATAGCTTCACGGTTGTTTTGTCTAGTTTGTATTAGTGTTCGTGTTCTTCTTCTATTAAAAAGAAGATGTATTTATATCATGCTGCGCCTTGGTCCTCTCTTTCACCTAACGACGATCGTGACAATGAGTGTCTACCCTGCTACAACAATCAACACACTGTCCTAGATCTAGAGCTAACAATGGCAAGGAGCTCAGAAATATAATAACTGCACTGGATGTTCTCAATTGGCACATTGTTATTGACATGTACGACCTTGTCATTGTCCGTGGTCGACAGGCTTAATACAGCTGTAATATGTGTTGGCTTTGTTTGAGTCTGTCATTGTGTTGTAATTCAATTTGACCAGCCTCTGTCACAAACAGTTCACAGAGGAAAGAAAGGAAGGTAAATATGACTCACATCTCTCTCTGTCTCTCTCCATCTCCCTCTCTCACATTCTCAGGTGAAAGCAGTTCCTACGAGGGCACGAGGCCTGGGACAGAATGTGACAGACATACAGTATGTACCCATCGTTGTAACTGCTCTACCCAATAGACTGATTCACTGCTGGAATACTGGAGCTAAAACATGTGGGTTACAGCAAGGTCTGAGTCATGGATCTTACCCATGGATGACTTCTGAAGGTTGATTTCATGCAACCAGAGACTAAGTTGTGCAAGGCGCAAGAGATGCATAGGGGATGGGGCAGAGTGAGAACGTATATTTTTCACCCAGTCGAAATGACAATTGAGAATGCCTATGACAAGTTCTGAATTGAAAAAGGGGATAGGTACACAATGAGCTTATGCACTATATGTGTGAAGGTAGCAAATGATTTGGAAAGTCCATCTGTAGATGCTCTACAGACTGTCTACAGACTATTAGTAACATTTGAACTAACTATCTACTAACCCTAGCAATAAACCCTAACCTTAATCCTTATCCTAACCACAAACTTAACCCTTCCCTTAACTCTAACCTTAACCCGTATTCTAAACCTTACCCTAACCCTAGCAAGCAGTTGCTTATCAACAAATATTCAGTTGCTTATCAACAGAGTTTGTTGATAGTATGACCATCTGTAGAGCATCTACAGATGGACTATCCAAATAAAGTGTGTCCTAAGTGAATAATGTTGATGTACTGTAATTATGATAAATAAGGCCTGCTATTCAGCAGGCCTTATTTATCATAATTACAGTACATCAACATTATATGATAAATAAGGCCTGCTGAATATTTTCATCTTAGAAAGCTTTGTATTGTTACAAAGATGTATCTGGGTTAGCCTGGACCGTAATACGTTTCACACCAACAACTTTGGCAGAATTATGAAAAATGTTGAATGTTTATATTCATTTGACCTCCTTTCTTCATGACAAGGAAGTAATACCTTGAATGCCAAATGCCTCCATGTTTTTTAGATGGTGGCTTGCTGACAGACAGCCTCTCTCTGTCTCCGTCCTTCCAGCTTAGAGAGCAGGTTAGTGAGTCCCTGGACCCTCTCTTCCCCTCTCCCTCCATGGTCTCATGGGCAGAAATACCTCATGAGCTGTCGTACTCCATCAGAACCCAAAATATACGATTTTTTACTCCAATGTTTGTAAACAAAGTAAATGTAAACTAACACTGTATAACTTCAAAACATGGTTAAAACTATTTTGATATAAGTAGCTCCATCCATAGTTGTCCACGAATTTGAGTGGTTACATTTCTCCAGCCCCAACGCTTAGCATTTTACAGAAACAGTGGCGGGAAATGCGTTGCTATTGTTTGAACTGCAGATTTCCTCTTTAACATTAGGGTTGAAAACTGGTCTAAATCTTAGGGGCAACTTCCTCCTATTCCTAGTGTGATGGGTAGTGAGCAAGGATGCTCCAGGGACTTGATTCAGAAGGGAGTCATCCTCACTGACCTTTGGAATCCTCTAGGGCAGATCTCACACACACGCGCTCCGAGGCGCTGGGTAGGCCTGCCATTTATTTCTCCTCAGTACAATTGTGTTTAGAGCTAATGTGTTTCGGTGTTTTTTTTCATCTCGCTCCTCCTCTCTTCTCCTTTCCTCTCCTATAGGAAGGGATCAAACTGCAAGGGAATTGGTCAAAGTGTTTGCGGATTATTTTTCTATTTCATGCACATCTGCTCTGTTGTCATGGCTTAACAGAAACTATGGTGAAATTCAGCAGGATGTGTGTAGGTTGGGCCATAGCTCAGATGTCTGAAGTTGGAGTGGGTGGGCATGTAAATTCCAAGAGCATTTGGCTAGTGATAACTGATCCCCCCCAAGTGATAACTGATCCCCCCCAAGTGATAACTGATCCTCCCCCAAGTGATAACTGATCCTCCCCCAAGTGATAACTGATCCTCCCCCAAGTGATAACTGATCCTCCCCCAAGTGATAACTGATCCTCCCCCAAGTGATAACTGATCCTCCCCCAAGTGATAACTGAAACCAAAATGTACATGTTTACATGATCTGAATTCATTAGATGTGAATATGGTCTCTGTCTGTGAAGGACAAACAAAGCCTTTGTAAGAATGATACACAGAATGAACCTAGGTGGGTGGGAGCAGTGGCATGCAGTGGATATTGGAGCAGTCCACGAACACACACACACACACACACACACGGACCACATTATATGATAGCGTGTGGGTGCATGGCCTTCAGCAGCTGCCAACCACCATCAATGATATAGAAGAGGCCTCTGTGTGAAAAATACATGTAGCGTGGGTTTAGTCAGGCATGGCTGTAGCCTTCCAATGAGAAATAATGGAGAATATCCTTCTCCATAATTCTGTGTGGAATCCTTTCTGCAGTTCTATAGTTGCCAGTATGCATGGTAAAATAGGGGCAACATGAACACTGCTATCTGTCTCCCTCCCATGCAGCTGCAGGCCTTTCTTAAATGTCCATGGTACTTGCCTACGAAGAAGCAAGAGGAACTGCCCCACCCTACCTTCAGACTCTGCTCAAACCCTACACCCCAACCTGTGTACTCCATTCTGCCACCTCTGGTCTCTTGGCCCTCTGTCCTGGCAGTCCAATGGTGGAACCAGCTTCCCCCTGAAACTAGGACAGCAGAGTCCCTGCCCATCTTCTGAAAACATCTGCAACTCTACCTCTTCAAAGAGTATCTTAAATCATAAATAATCACACAGCACCCCCCACACACACACACAATAAAGAGCATTTTGTGAACTAACTTGACTTTTTTACCCCCCTTACTATCTCTGACTATACCTACTATCTCTGACTATACTCACTAGCTCTGACTATACCCACTAGCTCTGACTATACCCACTAGCTCTGACTATACCCACTAGCTCTGACTATACCCACTAGCTCTGACTATACCCACTAGCTCTGACTATACCCACTAGCTCTGACTATACCCACTAGCTCTGACTTTGCTGATAGCTACTTTATTGAGTAAAAATGTACTTACTATGACTGTGATGTAATGTGTAATGGGTCACGCACTCATGTCACGCACAGGCCCACCCACCATATAAACTAGTAAGACAGATCATCAGTAATGCTTTATTACATGTTATAAACATCAAATGACATGCTGTTTAGACCCCTTGCTTTTTAAAATCTTTACTGATGACCTGCCACTGGCTTTGAGTAAGGCCATTGTGGCTATGTATGCGGATGACTCAACACGATACACGTCAGCTACTACAGCAACTGAAATGACTGAAACCCTTAACAAAGAGCTGCAGTTAGTTTCAGAATGGGTAGCAAGGAATAAGTTAGTCCTAAATATTTCCAAAAGTAAAAGCATTGTATTCGGGACAAATCATTCACTAAACCCTAAACCTCAACTACATCTCGTAATGAATAATGTGGAAATTGAGCAAGTTGAGTTGACTAAACTGCTTGGAGTAACCCTGGATTGTAAACTGTCATAGTCAAAACATGTTGATACAACAGTAGCTAAGATTGGAAAAAGTATGTCCATAATAAAGTGCTGCTCTACCTTCTTAACAGCACTATCAACAAGGCAGGTCCTACAGGCCCAGGTTTTGTCACACCTGGACTACTGTTCAGTCGTGTGGTCAGGTGCCACAAAGAGGGCCTTGGGGAAATTGCAGTTGACTCAGAACAGGGCAGCACGGCTGGCCCTTAACACAGAGAGCTAACATTAATGACATGTATGTCAATCTCTCATGGCTCAAACTGGAAGAGAGATTGACTTCCTCATTACTTGTTTTTGTAAGAGGTGTTGACAAACTGAAGGTACCGAGCTGTCTGTTTAAAATACTAGCACACAGCTCGGACACCCAGGCATACCCCACAAGACATGCCACCAGAGGTCTCTTCACAGTCCCCAAGTCCAGACCAGACTATGGGAGGTGCACAGTACTACATAGAGCAATGACTACATGGAACTCTATTCAACATCAGGTAACTGATGCAAGCAGTAGAATCAGATTTAAAAAGCAGGTACAAATACACCTTATGGAACAGGGGGGACTGTGAAGTAACACAAACATAGGCACAGACACATGCATACACACACATGATAACTATACACACATACACATGGATTTTGCATTGTAGATTTGTGGTAGTGGAGTATGGGCCTGAGGGCACACACGTAGTGTGTTGTGAATTCTGTAATAAATGTATTGTAATATTTGTATAATTGTGTAACTGCCTTAATTTTGCCAGACCCCAGGAAGAATAGCTGCTGCCAAGGCAGGAGCTAATAGGGGTCCATAATAAATACAAATTACTGAATGTAATGCATTACCTGGCAGATCAGCCAATATCTCAAATCATGCAATAGGCTGCCACGGTGGTATTCAGTGGCTTACCCTTCTGGTTAGACAATGTTTCCATATATTTATATGAATGGCATTTCTATTAGGAAATGTATGTACCCCCCCCCCCCCCCCCCCCCCCCCCCCCACCAATTAACATTAAAGCCATACCAGCCGTGGGTACATTTAGATCCATGTAGTGTACATGCAGCTCACATGACTGCTGTATTACTGTAGAGTAGACGGTAATTGTGTTAGGCATCCGCAGGCAAACCAATGGGGTTCCTCTCTGTATGTGTGTGTATGTGACGTAAGGGAGGCGGGTCGGGGGCAGGTCTGTGTGTAGCCTATGCGTATGTGTGTAAGCGAATGTATGTGTGAGTGTGGAAGCCTATCCGCCAGGCAGTCGGCTCCTGCGCTGAGGAAAGGTGTGTGTTAAGCGGCTGACCTCGCACTGAATGGACTAGCTAGATTTTTCGCAGCCACGTAAGTACACACCACCGCCGGAGAGGATGTCTTGCTGAATCAAGGGAAAGGCCTTGGAAAGTCGGCCATCCTTTACTTCCAGCAGCTGAAACAGCCGGCAAAAGTTCCTTTGGATTCAAAAACGAATTCGTCGCAAAGGACATCCACTTCCGAACACAACAAAGGTCTTTGAATTCTGGATGGTTTTCTCTCCATATTTGGTCGATGGCAATCCCCGAAGCTCGCTGCATGGACATTATGTGTTAAACGAACAAGGACCGTATGACACTGACCTGGTAGCTATAAAGCAATAGTATTGCTTTTGCTATCAAGAATTAATGTTGATTTAAATATAGGCCTACCGTAGTTTGCAACCTCGGTGCGATTTTAACCGCGGTTACTTTGTATCTTCTCTGTCTGCAAGGTATTTTCGGAAACGTGTGATGTAATTCAATGAATTTCAAGTCTAGCGGGGTATTTTTGTGCTTATATTTAATCTAGTAGTGCAATCATCATTACAAAACTGCAATCGGTAGGATTTGAGTGTTTCCTTTGTTGCAAATCGGCGTTGCTGTCTCTCGCACTCTGGTAAAGCGTTTATGCTCAAATTCAGCACTATCATTCGTGCAAAGGGCTGCCGTGCGTCACGGTGCAGTGAACAATGCTTTTGTTTTAGTCCCATGGCTGGGTAGATAAAGGAAACATTGCAAACGTTGTCTTAGAATTGCTTATTTCATTACATGTATTACATATGAGCTCTCCAATAGTAGCCTCGCCTACAGATAGAGTTTGACATAACAAACTTATTACATTGTAATAGGTGCACTTGCAAGGGTAGCACAACATATAATCTAGCTTTATATTTTTTAAAGGGAAGCAACAAACTACAGGACCACTACAACCAATCTATTTACTCAAGTTTACAACCCAAAGTGCCGTCAACGAGAAGACAACCGGATAGTTTGGCAGTATTAGGGAATCCTGATGAACATACAAATATCTAATCCCATCAACATCTCGCGTTATGGGAGATCACGGCACAAAGCGACCGATTTTGAGGAGTTAGGCCTATCTTGCTTGAGGACTACAGAATCCAGCCAGAGTTTCAGTCCTAACCTAGGATCCCCTAGCCCCCCCGAAACACCAGATTCCTCCCACTGTATCTCCTGCATCGGTAACTACCTACTCCTCGAGCCCTTGGAGGGGGATCACGTTTTCAGGGCCGCCCACCTGCACACCGGGGAAGAGCTCGTATGTAAGGTGGGTCCTCTATAAGTGTTTTTATAGGCCATTGAGTTGATTGACGGGCGCATTAGTCATAGAGAGAATGCAGCAGATACATTGTCGCGAACGTTACATCATGAACATTCCATTCATCTCGAGCAGATAACGCTGTAGCCTAACCATAAAACACCATATTTGGTCAATCTACCAGTCCCACACACAGGTTTAATATAGCTAGAATAGAACTGTAGCACTATGATAAACATTAACTTGCTCACAGTACAGCCATCAACACTGAACAAAAATATAAACGCAACATGTAAAGTGTTAGTCCCATGTTTCATGAGTTTAAATAAAACATCCCATAAATGTTCCATATGCACAAAAAATGTGTGTGTGTGGGGGGGGGGGGGGGGGGGGGGGGGGGCTAAGGTGTATTGCTGTCTGTATTGAAGCCCTTTTGTTGGGAAAAACTAATTTGATTGGCTGGACCTGGCTCCCCAGTTGGTCTCGGCCCACCCATGACTGCAACCCTGCTCAATCATGTGAAATCCATAGATTAGGGCCTCATTTACTTATTTAGATTGACTGATTTCCTTATATGAATTGTAACTCAGTAAAATCTTTGAAATTGTTGCATGTTGCGTTTATATTTTTATTCGGTATCGATTGAGCCATAAATATAGGCCTACAGTAGTTACACGTTTATAGCTGTAGGCAATCTGGGTTCGTTTTTGAATGCAAATTACGCACATAATCTCCAACAGGAAATAAATAATGCACTGTATGCTAGCCCATGGAAGTACCCGGTGTTGCTGCGAACTTTGTCTTCTGATATTTTATGCATGAATTGGAAATGGATACGACTGAAAGAGTAATGGAAAAAGTTAATGGAGTGCAAAGCAGGCAGCTCAGTTTGCGCGTGTCTCGAGAGCTGTATGGGTCGTGATGATGTAACGTTGACAAAGGAGTGAGTAATCACGCACCATGCACGCTCCATACTCTCCCAAACTCATAGTACGTATAGCACTACCAACGCCTTTGTTCCTCGTAAAAAATGTTAAGGTTTTCCTCATTCTCCTGTGCTCTGCTTAATTCATTACCAGAATGACACACTATTTCCTACTGTAAATGGATGTTATGTAAAATCTTGTTTAAGTGTTTCTAGTGCAATATGAATATAATACATTTCATTGTAGTTAAATCTCAAACTCTTAATTTTGTTGTTTTTCTTATATACAGTAGCACACACATCACCAAGGGTTTGAAAGATGCAGTAGGCAGATGGCTTTGCAAGTGCTTAGGGCAAATTGAGGTCAACCTTTTGGCCTTTGTTCCCACCCCTGTATGGTACAGTATTAACTTAACTGTACAGTTTGATTATTGGAGCATTGGATACATGTACCATTTTGTACATTAAAATGTTATGAACCTGGCCTGATTAACAGAAATGTTAGGCTAAAAGCACACAGGCCCCACAGGAACACAGTCCTAGAGTATGACCCTAAACTGTGTCACAGTGATAAGAGTAGGCTAGGCCTACGGTCTTTGGCACTGCCACTGCCAGCAAGCTATATATATATATATAGCACAGGAGGTTGGTGTTACCTTAATTGGGGAGGACGGGTTCATGGCTGATTCCGCTCAGTGGAATGCTATCAAGCACATGGTTTCCTTGTGTTTGATGTCATTCCATTTGCTCCATTCCAGCCATTATTATGAGCCGTCCTCCCATCAGCAGCCTCCACTGACAAAGAAAAACCCTTGAATGAGTAGGTGTTCTAAAACTTTTGACCAGTAGTGTGTACTTTCCTTTTTACTGCCGAGCAACATCAAAGATACATTTGTAATCTCAGAATTCACAGTTTACTACCAATGTGTATTAGTAGACCCCAGCTACAATTGTAGACCTTGAGAAGCACATGCACACACACAATGCAGGGTGAGACAGAGCCTGCTGCTCTCTATCTGTTTATGTACTTGGGTAATGGCGGCGAAGTTACAGAATCTTCACATTCAGATAGAAAAGTATGCAGATTATGGAATGGTCACCATGTAGCTCTATGGTTTTACCTTTCTATCTGCAGCAGCGTTCTAAATGTTGCAGCCCATGGAATTAACATTGGTCTAAAGGTTCTGGAGCCCTGGGGGGGTGTAGGCATGTTCAGTAAGGTGAAGCGCTCAGAACTTGGAGAATTATAGAGTTTACACGATTCCCTATTCTACACGATGATAGACAATCACATCCGTTCTAGTCTACACAATGTGCTGAACAATGACTATCATCTCCATTGGATACTAAACTCTCTCCCTCCCTTTCTACCCCCCTCTCTCTCTCCCGCCGCCTCTCCAGGTGTTTGAGATAGGCATTTACCAGGAGTCCCTGGCGGTCTACTTCTCCCTGGGCAGACATGAGCACATCAACCAGGTGGTGGAGGTCCTGCTGGGGGAGAAGCGGGCCTACGTCTTCTTCGAGAGGAGCCACGGAGACATGCACTCCTTCGTCCGTACCTGCAAGAAGCTGCGTGAGGACGAGGCCGCCAGACTCTTCCGTCAGATAGCCTCAGCAGTGGCACATTGCCATGACAACGGCGTGGTCCTCCGGGACCTCAAGCTGAGGAAGTTTGTCTTCAGGAATGAGGACAGGTGAGGAAGGGGACAGAGTGAGGAGGGGTGATGGATGGGAGGGGAAGAAAGGAATGAGTCTCTCACCTTATGCTCTTTGTAAATAGATATGAGTGTACATAACCCTATAGTAACTCTTTACATGAAGTTACACTGTGTAGTAGTGTAACGGATGTGAAATGGCTAGCTAGTTAGCGGGTGCGCGCTAGTAGCATTTCAATCAGTTACGTCACTTGCTCTGAGACTTAAGTAGTGTTGCCCCTTGCTTTGCAAGGGCCGTGGCTTTTGTGGAGCGATGGGTAACGCTGCTTCGTGGGTGACTGTTGTCGATGTGTGCAGAGGGTCCCTGGTTCGCGCCCGTGTCGGGGCGAGGGGACGGTTTAAAGTTATACTGTTACATTGGTGCCGTGACCCGGATCACTGGTTGCTGCGGAAAAAGGAGGAGGTTGAAAGGGGGGTGAGTGTAACGGATGTGAAATGGCTAGCTAGTTAGCGGGTGCGCGCTAGTAGCATTTCAATCAGTTACGTCACTTGCTCTGAGACTTAAGTAGTGTTGCCCCTTGCTTTGCAAGGGCCGTGGCTTTTGTGGAGCGATGGGTAACGCTGCTTCGTGGGTGACTGTTGTCGATGTGTGCAGAGGGTCCCTGGTTCGCGCCCGTGTCGGGGCGAGGGGACGGTTTAAAGTTATACTGTTACAGTAGCACTGTAATTACTACAGTAAAATATTGTTTTAACATAGTTACGGAGTTGAGTAGTTTATATTTAGATCAGAGGTTACCATATTGAAGGTACCCAATATAACTAGGAGTACACACACACAAATGTGACTTGGGGACAACCAGGGTGACTGCTGGATACAGATCAGGGCCCATGCCAGCTAGCCGAACTGCTGTTAAACTGGTGGACAGTGACAGCAGAGATGCCAGGATTAGATCTGTCTGACAGATGTTCAATTAGAGTGGGATTTACCATGTAAGGCTGTGACACAGAGTAATGGATCAGTGCTCCAGACATCTGCTCGAGCAGGGTTTAGTATATACAGACCCCTGGTGGTGGACTGTTGATGTTGCAGCCTATTAGGTGCAAACAGAATCAATATAGGTTTTATAACCTCTTATGCTGCAGAGATAAAAGCGAATTAATCAGACCAACATTTCTGTGTGTTCCACATTTATCATTATAATGTTTCAGGAGAACACTGATAAAAACATAGTCTAATGCTGCTTTTTTAACTGGCTCTGTCAAAGCAAGCATTTGCTGTTACCGGGGAGATCTGAGCCTGTTCGCCACCTCATTCAGCCTGGCACTGACTGAATGCTCTTTATCTCAATGCCCCAGCCTAGACACACAATGACCTAAGGTCAGCTTGGTGTGCTCTCCTCCAATGGTTAAGGTTACATTTGGTGAAGGGCCAGCTGATCCTAGATCTATGCAGGACCTCATTCTGCTCCTATGGCAGAAGTCCAACATTGTATCATGGAAATAGCTGTTCTATCATTCAGTCTACAGTAGCAGCCAATGTGTGGTGTTCAATGTAGGCCTACATTCCATGAGACTATAGGAAAAAAACATACAGGGCTGGACATTAACCTGCTTATCCACTTGTCTATCAGACAAGGAGGTGACTGAACATGTTGTTGTGTTGTTTGATGCAAGAAACCACTTTACAAAATGAAATGCGTTATTATTCTCATACCATTATTACAGAGAATAAGACAAATTATGATTGGCTACTTAGCTTATTCAAGCCTGTCTCAAAATACAACACTGCCCCTTTAAGACAAAAAAAAGCTCTTCACCTGACTCGCTTTTCAAAGAAATGTACACGTTTTGTGCTCTTGTAGGAAGCAATCACTCCCCTATTGCTGACTACAAATTATATATCTGGGCTAATAACTCACTAGCTAGCAAAGGATATTAACAAAATGTTCACACGTGGCTACGTGCAGCTCTCACTTTGATCTCAAAACAAGCGCATCTACTCACGACCGCTCATGCTGTAAACACAATCCAGTTCAAAGTAAATGGCACAGATCCATATATTGTTATGGTCTATTTGATTATAGGCCTACTGCAGCTCTGATTGGTTATGTCGCTACAGTTTGTGTAGAGTACGGGCTGAATAATGCATGTCAATTCAATAAAATCCTATTCCGATGTGTTCTGCCTACAACAAAATCTCTTGCATAGTTAGTTTTGTTTCAGTATTATGCATTGAAAGTGGCTAATATTGCGTTGATTCGATCACAATTGCCACAGTAAAGGGAACGTTGATAGTGTTAAGGAAAACTCTAGAACAGTGGTCACCAACCTTTTCTGAGTCAAAATGCAAGCCGAGATCTATCTCTCAGATTTGTTTTTAACATTACTTAAAAAGACATACACCTATGCAACATTGCCCAATTAAAAACTGTACTGTCGTAATGTTTGTGCTGTAAGTTATAGGCCCAATACATTATGACTGCATCCTGGCTTTCCTTCAATTGCCCTGCCAATGCATTGTTGTTCGGGACATTTTTTTTAAATGATATACTTTTTTTTGAGGTAGGCTTTATGATCACACCGTTAATAGATCTGTTGTTGTATTACTTGTGAGGCACAGCTGAGTGAGCATACATTTAAATAATTAACTTTTCATTTTTATTTTACTGGGTTGATGGGGCATACATCTGATGGTCAGTCTCAGCGGTCCGTCTCTCAACATCCCTCTGCTCTCCCTTTCCTCCACTAACACTGACCAAAAAGGGACACTGTCTTCCAGCTGATGGCAAAACTCGAGTTGCACCGCATTATTTCTGCCTCATGCACAAATTCACTATGAGAAAAGGGAAATATTCCTCAATATTAAAAAAGACCCAATCTGCTAATAATAACATTGCAGGCCTATAGATACACTTTCCTACTCATTCATTACTGCTGCAGTGCTTGTTGTAGCGCTGAGTGGAAATAGGAAGAATGCGCATTTTATGGTTTATACAAGTGTTGAATACAAAGAGTTAACAGTGCTGAGTAAGAACTTAAACATTAACTTACACATAAAAACAGCAGCTCTTTGATGTATTCATTGACAGTCTCTCTCTAGTCATGGTTTTCAATGTTTTGAAATCTCACATCATCAACTTTGCTGTAGTTTTCTTTTATGCCTGCTATGTTACTGCAGACACAGTAATCTGTGGTGCACAGTAAGCCTATAGTGCACTTGATTTGCTCTCTGGGCCCGCCGGGAAGGTAGAGTTTGTACCTTCAGACACATGAAATGGTTCAGAATGGCAACAGTTCACCTACCCAGCTCGCAGGGCAGCTGAATCGGGTGCACCTACCGCCAACAGCCCGAAGAAGAAAATAAAGGAATCCAAGGCTTTATCGTTGGGTTTTTTACAGAAATGTTTGCCAATCGACTAGAAATGGCTTGGAGATCGACGTGACCAGTGCTCTAGAAAGTTGAGTGAAGTTGAATCTCGTGCTTCTCTATGTGGGCTGATATTTCTGCGCGGCAGTCCCTGGGAGCTGCGCGACGATCTCGGGGCGCGGGCGCAGTTTAGAGGAAAAATTCCCTGTATCTTTGTGAATTTGTGGCAGTGTCACCCTCTGGCTCTGCTCATGGAAAAGGGAAGCTGAGCTGACTACCACACTTATCTAATAACAGTCTAACGACCTTGGCTGCCATGACAGGACCTACCAGGGTGGGATGTCAAACCCTCCACTGAATGATTGATGGGGGCAGAGGGGGGTTAGGAGAGAAATTGTGGGGTTGGGAGTCAGGGTCTAGGGGTGCATCTAATTCTAAGTGGCGTTCTTCCTCTCCTCCTATCCTTATATCTTCTCCTGCATCCGCACCGATCTGAAAACAAGCTAGCACGAGATTTTAACATTTTGTAAAAGTTGAAAGCAGTGGTAGGCTACCGAGAATCTGCTTCACCTATCCAGCGCTTTCGAATCAGTGCAGATGAAGGAAAGGAGACGAGGAGTGGAGAGGAAGCCATTTCAGGCTATTCAGAGCCACCCTAGCCAAAAGCCAAGTCCCAGAGCTTCAGTGAGTGGAAGGCCAGAGAAGGGAGAGAGGGAGAGAGAGAGAGAGAGGCTACCCGGTAAGGTGATATGGCCACAGCAGTTTATGGTGACAGACTGGGCGACCTGCTTATGTCATCATGGCTGGATTGACCTATCACTGCCTCCCAGGAAAGGTTATAGGTCATAGGTCATACTGGCTGGGAATCCACTGCAGTGTCAGCCAGGAGAGATCTGGAATCCAGCCTTCTACAAGCACTGTCGTTGGTGTTCTAATTAATTTTTAACATCATTATGTGGGTCATACTTAACATGAGATGCTATGTAAGCAGTATTAAGAATTATGTCAGCCCCACTATCCTAATGGCTGCTTAGAGAGATTGCTGACTTCTATGTTGCATGTAGCTCTGTCAGTGATATTTACTAACAGGCTGCTTACAAAGGTTTCTAGCGGCAATGCATTGATTGAATACTCCGAACTATCTGAAATCAAACAAGTGAACCGGACGGTACAAAATCCCATAATTAACAGAAAGTCAAGCCGTAGCAAAAATCAGTGCATGTGTGCGTGTCACAGACAGTAAAGAGATATTTTCTGAATAGGCATTAGCCAGTGCTGCAGCTCTGCTCTGCTCTTCTCCTCCTCAATTAAAATGGATGAAGTATGTGTGTGTGTGTGTGTGTGTGTGTGTGTGTGTGTGTGTGTGTGTGTGTGTGTGTGTGTGTGTGTGTGTGTGTGTGTAACAGCCCCTCACACTTCCACAGACACACACTCACACACAGATGGAGACACTTTAGGCGGCGCTTCATAAGTGTCCCTTTCTCATCATCTGTGTGTACCCTGGGCCACTCCAGAGCCCTCATCAGTCACGATGTCCCTGAACAACCCATCATTATGATCAGCAGCTTTCACAAAACCATGGCTGTGATGGTCTGCTTTGAAAAGAGACTTCATGGTTCTCTGTTAAAAGGCACTGATGATGATAAGGCTTTTGAGTTTTGATTCCCATTTTCAAACTGTTCTTACTGCACGCTGACTCAAGGCCGCTGAACTGAAGTCTTCCATAATGGTTGCTCTTTGTTGGGCTGGAGAGGTCTATTGAATCAGCTGGGTTATTTATAGGCTGATGCATGCTGGCTGGCTAGCTGCACTGCTCTTATCACTGTGAATGGAAATGTTAGATGTACTGTAAGCCCCAGGCATTATGTGCTCTACTTCATTTAATGTCGAAAGCTATGGATCTAAAACATACGGATGATGTCCATCACAGTGAATTACAATGCCCTCCCACTAGAAGAGGGCAACCGCTTACTGTAATCTTGAACCATGCGGCAGTAGCATTTCTATACTCACAATGTTCTTTTGATTTTATGGACAGACTCAATTAAAATTAGAAAATGGGTCATTGTCCATTGATTTAACATATTGGTTATATAATTTTTGTATTTAGTCATCCTCCTGTAATAAGAGGATTCTGGGTATTAATATTTGTTTGTTGTCTGTTCTTGTCTCCCTCCAGGAGCCTTGTGAAGCTGGAGAGCCTAGAAGACACCTACATCCTGGAGGGCAATGATGACTCTCTGTCAGAAAAGCATGGCTGCCCTGCCTACGTCAGCCCCGAGATCCTCAACGCCAGCGGCAGCTACTCAGGCAAGGCGGCCGACGTCTGGTCCCTGGGCGTCATGCTCTACACCATCCTGGTGGGCCGCTACCCCTTCCACGACGTAGAACCCAGCTCCCTGTTCAGTAAGATCCGCCGGGGCCACTTCAGCATCCCAGAGAACCTGACGCCCAAGGCCAAGTGTCTGATCCGGAGTATCCTCCGCCGAGAGCCCGCAGAGCGCCTCACGTCCCGGGAGATCCTGGAGCACCCCTGGTTCTTATCCTCCGGGGCAGCAGGTGGCGCTATGGTCCAGGGGAGAGGGGAGCAGGAGCAGACTGTGCCCGAGGTGAACATGGAGGAGGAGCTGGATCAGTTCTTCAGCTGAGAAGACAGGAAACGGAGCACAAAGGGAGGACTACGCCACAGAGCGGAACAAACGCGACACGCTCTGAAAGAGCCTAAAGGTAGATTAGTTGTTTAGCAGGTGAAACATTGTCACTCACAGAAAAGGTGTATCCATCTTTTTTTCTTTCCATTTCATGGAAAACCAACCTCGAGGCAGAGCCAGGTGGCGAATGGTGTATTAACATAATTGGGGGCGGGACTTCTGTTAAGAGGAGTTGCCGCCACTGGACATGCAAGTCACAAACAATGTAGCAAACCTTATCTTTTGTTGTTCGTTTTTTTAAAGTGGTGCTTTTAAAAGTAGAGACATACGCCATGTTGTGACGCTACAGAAAGCACGAAGGGACAAAAACCTCAGCCAAGGAGAACAAGAACACCACTCCTCTATGCGCTCTCACACACCCAGGTAGAAGTTACCCACTAACCAAAGATCTAGGATCAGATCACATAACCCTCAATCCTCACCTTAACCATTATGAGGATTAAACAATATCTGACCCTGGAACTGTGGTCAGGGCCAACTTCTACCTCCTCTGTTCCAACAATCATCAGGACAGATGACCTCATTTTTGTTTTGTCACTCAGTGTTTGTCTCTCATTACCTAACATGACCTTTGAACCTAGCTTATAAAGCTCTTTCATTGACATACAAGACGGATACTAAACTATTTTATGTCTTCAGAAACGTGTGTACTTCATCATCTTTTTCTGTGTAGATTTATTTCTCTCTCCCACTCATCATGTGCATTTCTTTAAAAAAACTATCTTCCACCACCATCAATTTGTCATTTAATAATAAGGCTATGTTTTAAGTCTGATATCACCTTGTTGTATTAAGCTATTCCATTAAATTATTAATGCTGCTTTGATATCTTCTGCTTAACCTTAATTTGTAACCTCCCTCTCTCGTTATGCCTCCACGAATGGCATAATGCACTTGATTTGTTTAGGTTAGGTTAGGTTAGGTTAGGTGAACAATCAATTCCACCTCTCTAGACTCGCTTTCTCTATTTAAGTTTAGATTTTCATTTGTAGGAGAGGAAAACTTAACATTTTATTTAAATTGTAACAACTATATAAATATAAATATATATATATTTAAAAAAACAAAACATTGCAGGGTTTTTCTTTTTCAGAGATTCCTTTTTCATGTATATTAAAGGCAATAGTTTGGACACAGGACATGTGCGATGGGGAAAAAGTCTGTCCAAAGTTTTTAGAAATAAACAATTAAACTTTTGTGCCAGTATTTCTCTGCCCCCACCACCCATGCCAACTTCGGTCACCCCTTAATATATTTGATTTTGAACTTGACACCAGTTATTAAACAATACTATTAGAGTAACATGGTCTGCAGTAGCCCATGTTAATTTTCTACTGCCTGCATAGGTCCTGTAAAACTGTCCTGTTCTGAATGGGTACCAGTGGACATGTTTTGTCGTATCTCAATGTTACTTGAATTTGTGTTTTTATTAACTAGTCCTTGGCATGCACCCTATGAATGCTATAGCCTGCCTAGCAGGGTGAAACAAAATAACCTTTTTTTATAAAAGTCAAAACACAAGTGAAAATGTTATTGGAAATGTGCTATTTTGAGTCACTTTTAAAACAGACTATTGCTTTTATTTTGTTTTGTAGAATGAGCTGCCCTTATTTGCATTGGTGCTGATTTGGTGCTAATGCTTAAGAAGTCCTCTTGTTTTTGTTTGGAGGGGAGTGGTGCATGGTGGGAATTCTGCCTCGGATGTTCTGATTGTAAAATGTAACAGATTTTGGTGTTTTGTCCAAATTTATTCAGTAAATAAATTGTGAACTGCACATTTGGTTTGATTATTCTCTTAGCACACCTTAGATATGGATTCTTCATAACATTAGGCCTCTGTATAATTTTACACAAGCCCACTTATGGTTATTATAAAGTGTTTTCTATCAGGGAATTCATCATGTCTAAAAAAAAAAAATGCTCAGGAAGGCCTCTGTGATAACATCTTCATTTTGCTGGAGGACAGTATAGTATGACCACTTCATACATCTTTGGCTGAGGAGCACCTAAACACACTCCAGAATGTCTCAATGCTTTGTCTCGATCGTTATAATGAGTGGACCAAGATGCAGCGTGGTATGGTTCCATCCTCTTTATTATGAAGTGAAACTCAAAGAAAACAATAAATGCAAAACGAAACGTGACGCTGCTATAGTGCTCACAGGCAACTATACATGGTCAAGATCCCACAAAGCACAATGGGGAAATGGCTGCCTAAATATGATCCCCAATCAGAGACAACGATAAACAGCTGCCTCTGATTGGGAACCATTTATTTATTTATTTTTTTTTTTACCGTTATTTTACCAGGTAAGTTGACTGAGAACACGTTCTCATTTGCAGCAACGACCTGGGGAATAGTTACAGGGGAGAGGAGGGGGATGAATGAGCCAATTGTAAACTGGGGATTATTAGGTGACCATGATGGTTTGAGGGCCAGATTGGGAATTTAGCCAGGACACCGGGGTTAACACCCCTACTCTTACGATAAGTGCCATGGGATCTTTAATGACCTCAGAGAGTCAGGACACCCGTTTAACGTCCCATCCGAAAGACGGCACCCTACACAGGGCAGTGTCCCCAATCACTGCCCTGGGGCATTGGGATATTTTTTAGACCAGAGGAAAGAGTGCCTCCTACTGGCCCCCCAACACCACTTCCAGCAGCATCTGGTCTCCCATCCAGGGACTGACCAGGACCAACCCGGCTTAGCTTCAGAAGCAAGCCAGCAGTTGTATGCAGTGTGGTATGCTGCTGGCCATACCAGGCCAACATAGATCATTAATCACCTATATAACCCACCCTAGTCACTGTCACACCCCAACCAACATAGAGAATAAACAGCTCTCTATGGTCAGGGCATGATATGCTTAAAGGAAATGACAACACAAAACCACAATTTTGATATTTGTTTAATTAGTCCACTGTTGATACAGTCCAAAAATGTTTTGCATGTCAATAATCAAGTTTTCAAGATATAAAACTTTCAAAATACAGAGTGTCACTATATGATAATTTTTGAGTGGTAAGCTTCTTTGAAGGAGAAGTTTACCCAAAATCCAGAAACCCAAAATCCAGAAACTCCAGAAATGAAAAATGTGTTAATTTCCACCTAAAACATTTGAGATTAATTGATATCATTATTTTATGTAGCTGACTACCATAGCAGCGGAGCTGGTGCGAAAGTTGATAGAGTTAGGTCTACAGCAGGTAAAGATAGTTCTGCAAAGGGAGAAAAAGAGATGTCAGCAAGAACAAGCCAGTGTTCAGTCCCTGGCTGCACTTTATACAGGAAATCAAGGGAAGAAGGCACCAAATGTCACTATTTTCTGGTAAAAGATACGGAGGGATGCAGAAGATGGTTAGTAGCAGTTTGAAATGGTAAATATGATGTAAATACTCCTGCAGCCAACCTTGCATCGCTGCTTGTGTGTAGCAAGTGCCTCAGCAACAATGCATATGAACGAGATGGTCAATCTGAAATGATGGGGACAGAAAACTGAAGGATACTAAAAGATACAGCTGTTGCTACTGTATTTCTATGGACTGGATCTGGCGCAGTGCCAAAATACCAAGGCACGTATGAGGAGAGAATACGACAAAGCAAGCTTGTAGCGTAGCCCGATTTTTGACATTTGATGTATTCTTATTGTTATTATCATTGCACCGTGTCATGTAAACATAAAGAGATTCATACCCATTGACTTATTCCACATTTTGTTGTATTGCAGCCTGAATCCAAAATGGATTAAATCTTTTTTTTTCTCACCCATCAACACACAATACCCCATAATGACAAAGTGAAAACATGTTTTTAGATTTTTTTGTAAATGTATTTCAAATGAAATAGAGGAATCTAATTTACCGTCTCTACAGCACTTCACAAAATGTGGCTTTATGGGAGAGAAGCCAGACAGATGCCACTCCTGAGAAAAAGGCGCATGAAAGCACGCCTGGAGTTCGCAAAAAAGCCACGTGAAAGACACAGAGCATGAGGAAAAAGATTTTGTTGTCTTTGGCCCGAATGCAAAGCGCTATGCCTGGAGAAAACCAGTCACAGCTTATCACTTGTTTAACACCATGCCTACCGTGAAGCATGGTGGTGGCTGCATCATGCTATAGAGATGCTTTTCAGCAGCAGGGACAGGGAAACTGGTAAGGATAGAGGGAACAATGAACAGAGCCAAATACAGGCACATCTTTGATGAGAACCTGCTTCAGAGTGCAAACAACCTTAGACTGGGTGAAGATTGACGTTCCAACAGGACAATGACCCCAAGCATACAGCCGAAGCCATGCTGGAATGGCTTCAGAACAAGAATGTGAAAGTCCTTGAGTGGCCCAGCCAAAGCCCAGACTTGAATCCCATTGAACGTCTGTGGAAAGACTTGAAGATTGCTGTTCACCACCGCTCCCCATCTAACATAACAGAGCTTGTGAAAATCTACAAGGAAGAATGGGAGCAAATCCACAAATCCAGATGTGCAAAGCTGATATAGACATACATCAGACAACTCAAACCTCTAATTGCCTCCAAAGTTGCTTCTACAGAGTATTGACTCAGAGGTGTGAATACTTATGTAAATGTGATACTTATGTATTTAATGTTCAAGAAATGTGCAAACATATAGGCCTAGGTGCTCTACAGGTTAGCATATGTTTGCTATGTATTTATGACAGGGGGGTTGAGGGACAATAGACATCATGTCACCTTACATTGCAGAACAGAACATCCCAAAAACATTGTGATACATTAACATAAGCTACATAGTGTTTTGGGCTAATGTGAAAACATAAACCCACTAATGGTCCCGCTCATAGAGGTTGATGATAAGCGACCATTCAATTAAGTAAAGTAGCTAGTTACTCGTTAGATAACTGTCCATTTTGCCCAGCTGGAACAGGCGTGTGTCTCCAATTCGTTTTTGGAATATGCAAAAACTGAGTTTATATGGGCAGCTTAATCCCTGTGGTTGCAAAATGAAAGTAACTGCTCCTCATCATCATTAGGGTCCTCCATTTCTCTAACTTTAAGCATCAGCTGTCAGAGCAGCTTACTGATCACTGTACCTGTACACAGCCAATTTGTAAATAGCACACCCAACTACCTCATCCCCATATTGTTATTTATCCTCTTGCTCTTTTGCACCCCAGTATCTCTACTTGCACATCATCTGCACATCTATCACTCCAGTATTAATGCTAAATTGTAATTATTTCGCCTCTATGGCCTGTTTATTGCCTTACCTCCCTACTCTTCTACATTTGCACACACTGTACATAGAATTTTCTATTGTGTTATTGACTGTACGTTTGTTTATGTGTAACTCTGTGTTGTTCGTTTTGTCACACTGCTTTGCTTTATCTTGGTCAGGTTGCAGTTGTAAATGAGAACTTGTTCTCAACTGTTCTACCTGGTTAAATAAAGGTGAAATAAAATATTATAAAAATTAGCAACAGAGCAGAGTGAGGCCTCCATCCAGAAACGTCATGAGTCACGTGACCCTTTTTTGCAGCTGTTTCAGTACAGCACTAGTGAGAGAGCGGGGGAGAGAGCAAACTCTACTGAACTACTAGTTTCAATGTATGGAATCACGTGGCAATTTCTGGATTTTGGGTAAACATCTCCTTTAAATGCTGAACTCACAGTGTTAAATAAACAGATCTAATAATATCCCAACTAAGCAAAGTGTATTTGACCACAGACAATGCAACACACAATGTTGAGGTTTTCCACCTGTTATACAGTAGGCTAGTTCTCTTCTTCAGATAGTATCCATCTGTAACAGACAAACCTCGTCTCATATAGCCTCTCTCTCAGGAGACAGTTATACCGAACAAACATAACCACTGTCCTCTAAAGTCACAGGTCAGAGAATTCTCTCAGCCTGTTGAGTAGACAGAGGACAGGCAGACATACTACACATTTATAAAATGTTCTCTCTTTCCCAGAGTGCTGCAGCACAGACAGAAGGCACAGTTACTGAGGCGGCTACATTTGGCGGAAGCCCGCTGTCGGATAATCCAACAGATCTAGATTTAAAGGTTTATGGTGCTGGGATCATTTTGTTGTGATCTGAGAGCAGATAAGGACAGAAAGGATATAAACTATTTACCCCTGAATAACATTACAACTGTAACTGTGGTGCCCATCGCCTGGCTGACAGATAGGACAAGTGTAATGAGATATTGAGATGCTTCTACCAGGCAGCACCATTAGTAAGGTCCTTTAGAAAAGTATGATTTTCACATTGTTCCCTCAACAAAACGATCAATTTGCGCTTTGCTATCAGATATGCATGGGATATGTGTGGAAAAATACTGACTTTCATCTCTTAACCTCCTCCTCTCAACTTCGCAGACATTAGAAAAACAATCACACAATCATGTTAAAAGCTCTTCACTAAACCATTTCCTGGTAGTACTCTACCCCTACAAGAGTTCCCAAAATACATTTTCTGTCAATTTCGCCATGGCAATATTTTTGATAGACCACCTGAGATCTCCTTCTTTCTCTGATTGACCTCCTTCTCTCATTGAATCGCACTACAGGAAAGCACTTCACATCTTATTTGTCCCTCCAGTGGTGAACATCATCTGGTGCGTGTGTGTTGTTGTTGTTGGTGGTGCTGCAGCTGTCATGTCGTGCAGAGTAATCCTGATTAATGTCCATCAGATAAAGGAAATCGGGGCAACTGCTGTGGTATAGGCTGCAGATACAGAATCTCTGTCCAGATTAAACATACACAGACAAATGACTCATATGGAATGCCGATACCCTCTTAATCACTTACCTAAGCATCATTGTATGACCATCAATTATTTTTCTAGCAAATAGATTTTTTCCATTGTCAACATTAGAGAATATAAGTATATTGTAGGCTACATTGAGGGTTATGAACTTATTGATGTCCTATAATTGATTACTAGACAAGGTTGGAATTATATTTATAGACAAGCAGAAACCTACAAGTCCTGAAGATGTTCAGGATAATTTCTCACCGGTTTACACAGTGAAGTGCTACCAGCACATGGGTAAAGCATAACTGTGCTACTCTGCTCTCTGCTGGTGACTGTAAAAACTATCATGTTTGGGTTATGTGTTGCCCGTGGTGAATTTCTGAGAAGGTAGCAGCTAGACTCACATCACATGTAGATTCTTCCAGTTTACCAAAAGTAGTTGCATAAACAACAACACTGCATACATACTGCCATACACGTTGTTGGATGGACCTTCTGCAGTTTATATTTCGATGATCCCAGATAGGACAACCTGCTCTAAGAGCATTTCTTATTATTCTGTACGTAAATATGGGACACTCCATTTAGTATGGTATGTTACTTTTTGCATGGTATGTATTAATTGTAAGTGTCCATCACCCATTTTGTATAATATGTAATGTATAACAATTCATATTATATGTTACGAATTTTCAAAATGTAAAATATGTTAGGAATTTGCAAAACGTGTGATATGTTACAAATTCTAGCTAGGTGGCTAGGTGGCTAACGTTCGCTATCTGGCTAATGTTAGCTAGGCTAGGGTATAGGGTTAAGGTTAGGGTTATGGTTATGTTTAGGAGTTAGGTTAAAGGGTTAGGGTAAGGGTTAGCAAAAAGGGTTAAGGTTAGGGTCAGGGAAGGGTTAGCTAACATGCTAAGTAGTTGCAAATTAGCCAAAAAGTAGTAAGTAGTTGAAAAGTTGCTAATTAGCTAAAATGTTAAAGTTGTCCATGATGAGATTCAAACTAACAACCATTGGGTTGTTAGGCATTTGCATTATACACCCACCCATCTACCCATCTACCCTAACCACCCTAAATTCGGTTAACTAAGCATCTGTTTTATGCAGGGGTGAAAGTAGATTTAATTTCTTCCAGGTATGGGACCTCCTGTGTGTGCAAGTGCTTGGCCCTCAAAAATGTATATGCAGCACAGCAGAACTGTACGTTCTGCCGCCCTAGGCGAAACAAACCCCCCGCCTATCCCTGCTAAACTAGAATAGTGTAAAGCAGGGATTGGCAAGAGGTTTGGCCTTGGGGCAATTTTTTTCTCATCTAATAGTCGGCATGCTTATGAATCTAAGTTCTGTTCGATGATGCAGCAGCCGCTCCAAAGCTGATGTCAGCCCGTCTGCCTTTTTAGTTGACTTTCTCCTGCACTCTCTCCCCTTATTAAAAAGTTCATGATTTAAAAAGTCTGTCTCATGACATTGTAATAGGTGTGGTCTCCAGTCTATGGGCTACAGAAAAACATTCATAGGGCACTGTCAGGTTTTGGCTAGGACTATTCAGGTTTTGGTCACTAGATGTCCCCATTGCACCTTTTTGAACCTTTTGTTTTTTTCCCTTCTAGTCATTGTTTTCACCTGTGCCTCATTTCCTTGTAGGTATTTAAACCATTAGTGTCCCTCAGTTCTTTGCTCTGTGTTTGTATGTTAGCACCCAGCCCCAGCCATGCTGTGAACTTATATTTCTCTTGTTGGATTTTCCAGAGGTTCTCTGGTTTTGTTCTTGTTTATTTTTTATTAGTCTTCTGAGGTTTGTTTTTTCCCCTGCTGTTCTTACCACTTTGTGGATTTTCTTTGTATTTTGGAGGATATCCATTTTTTCTCTTGGCTTTTCTTTTGACGTTGTGGATTTATATTTTTGCCTGAAGATCTTTTACTTTGATTAAACCACCGTTTCTAGTACTGCTGTGTCTGCCCCATCTTCTGGGTTCTGCCGACTATTAGTGACTGTTTCTCACACCGGGTCCTGACAGAAACACAGAGCCATTAAAATGAACCCAGAGGCAGCCAGTACCCAGGATTTTTTTTCAATGCTGTCCCACCATGAGGGGACTGTCCAACGTCACAAAGCTGCTCTGGTTCAGCAAGAGGCCTTAATGGCTAGACATTCTCAACTTCTGTCGGAGATGCTGACTTCCTTAAAGCAGATGTCTGATCGACTTTCCCCGGCAACCGCGTCTGCTCCAGTACATCAGATTCAAGTGCCCATGGCAGTTATCCCCCTGGCTGAACCTCGTCTGCCACCTCCCCAACGGTTCTCAGGTGATCCGAGTGTTTGTAAGGGGTTTTTCACCCAATGTTCTCTCTCCTTCGAGCTGCAACCCTCGTCATTTCCCACCGACCGGTCCAAGATAGCATATATCATCACCCTGTTGTCGGAAAAAGCCCTGCTGTGCCAGCTACTCTACCTTTGCTGAAGAATTCAAGCGAGTGTTTCAAGGTCCTACCAGCGGCCCTGACTCAGCCAAACAGCTCCTGACTATCCGCCAAGGACGGCGCAGCGTGACGGACTATGCCATCCAGTTCCGCACGGTGGCAGCAGCGAGTGGCTGGAACGACGAGGCGCTCACAGCGTGCTTTTTGAAGGGTCTTTCCGACACCATCCAAGATGAACTGGCCACTCGGGAACCACCGGACAATCTCGAGTCCCTTATCAAATTGGCCTCACGCATAGACCAGCGTCTGAGAGAGAGAGAGCTCAACCGTAGACCTCTCACCCTAGCTCCTATCGGTCCCAGCTCCGAGTCTCCACCTTTATCCTCGCTGGCTCCACCGGAACCCATGCAGGTTGGACGCATCTCCCAGGCTGAGAGAGCCCGCCGGATGAGGGAGTGATGCTGTCTATATTGCGGCTAACCGGGCCATTTCCGCTCCACGTGTCCCGGGCTCCAGGGAAAACGCACTCTCCCGTGCAGGCCTGGGAGGACTCTAACGGGAAACATAACCTCCTCCCATCCATCCAACTCCCGCCTGCTCATTCCAGTTACCCTTTCCTGGGACAACCACGAGCTTTCTCTTCAAGCCTTGGTAGACTCTGGAGCCGCAGGTAACTTCAAGGATGGTGTCTGGGCGAAGGAGAATGGCGTTCCCTCTGAACCGCTAAGTGACCCCATAAGGGTTACTACGTTGGATGGAAGCCCTTTGGGATCTGGACTTGTCACTCGTGTCACTACCCCCTTGTGACTTTCAGTTTCCCAACACCAGGAAGTGATGAACTTTCATCTGATCTCCTGTTCCGAGTTCCTTCTCGTCCTTGGATACCCCTGGCTTCCCAGCCAAAACCCTCACATCGACTGGTCTGTGGGCACTATCAAGCAGTGGGGTCCTACGTGCCAAGCCACTTGTATCTTCCCGAGTTCCCCGAGTTCCCCTCCCGAGTCTCTAGAATCCATCGACCTGTCCCGAGTCCCTGAGTGTTACCATGACCTCAAACCGGTATTTAGCAAACAGAGGGCCACCAGACTACCACCCCATAGACCTTACGATTGCCCCATCGACCTGTTTCCGGGCACCTGCCCTCCCAGGGGTCGGATCTTTTCCCTATCTCCTCCCGAACGAGCTGCTATGGATACCTACATCAAGGACGCTCTGGCAGCAGGCCTCATGCGTCCATCCACCTCGCCGGCGGGAGCAGGGTTTTTATTTGTGGCCAAGAAAGACGGTGGATTACGTCCTTGCATCGACTACCGGGGACTCAATGCCATAACCGTCCGTAACCGCTACCCGCTACCCCTTATGGCCACAGCCTTTGAGCTGCTCCAGGAAGCAGTTGTCTTCACTAAGCTTGACCTGCATACCATCTCGTGCGGATCAGACCCGGTGACGAGTGGAAGACCGCTTTCAACACGCCTACTGGTCACTACGAATACTTGGTGATGCCCTTCGGCCTGACCAACGCCCCGGCTGTGTTCCAAGCGCTCATAAACGATGTGCTTAGGGATATGCTTAACATCTTCGTGTTTGTTTACTTCGATGACATCCTCATCTTTTCGAGCTCCCTTCAAGAACACACTAAGCATGTCAGACAAGTACTCAAACGCCTCCTTGACAGCCATTTGTACGTTAAGCCGGAAAAATGTGAATTCCCGAGTACAATTCCTGGGATTTGTAGTGGAACCCGGTCGAGTCCAGATGGACCCCAGGAAGGTAGGGGCGGTAGCGGATTGGCCCACCCCCAAGTCCGTTAAGGAAGTTCAGCGTCTCCTGGGCTTCACTAACTTTTACCGCAAGTTCATCAAGAACTTCAGCTTGCTGGCAGCCCCTCTCTCAGCTTTAACCAAGGGTGGCAACGCAAGGTTTCTGTGGGGAGAAGAAGCTGAGACGGCCTTCCAAGGACTCAAGCAGCGCATCCTCTCTGCTCCCATCCTGGTGGAGGTAGACGCATCAGAGGTTGGTGTTGGAGCTGTCCTGTCTCAGAGGGGTGAAGACAAGAGGCTTCACCCTTGCGCCTTTTTCTCTCACCGGCTTACCCCGGCCGAGAGGAACTACGATGTGGGGGATCGTGAACTCCTAGCGGTTAAGATGGCATTGAAGGAATGGAGACACTGGCTCGAGGGGGCTTCTCAACCGTTTCAAGTGCTTACGGACCACAAAAATCTGGAGTATATCCAGCAGGCGAAGCGGTTGAACTCCAGACAAGCTTGATGGTCTCTTTTCTTCAATCGATTCCAGTTTATCCTCACCTATAGACCCAGGTTGAAGAATCTCAAACCGGACGCCTTGTCACGAGTCTACGCTCCTGCCATTCGAGAAGATACTGACATGCCTGTCCTTCCTGCCGCTAAGATCGTGGCTCCGATCTCGTGGCAAGTTGAGGATACCGTGAAACGAGCTCAAGCCATCGAACCGGGTCCTAAAGGAGGTCCTGCCAATCGGTTGTTTGTTCCCAAGGCAGCGAGGACCCAGGTCCTTCTGTGGGTGCACTCCTCTCGCCTCACCTGTCACCCGGGCGTAGGTCGCACCTTGGAGTTTATCCAGCGTAAGTTCTGGTGGCCCACCATAAAAGAAGACGTTGCCACTTTCATCAAGGCCTGTCCCGTGTGCTGCCAGGGCAAATCTTCTCACCTCCGCCCTCAAGGACTCCTTCACCCTTTATCTATTCCCCACCGACCCTGGTCCCATATATCATTGGACTTTATTACTGGCCTTCCTCCGTCCCATGGTAATACTACTATCCTAGTCATCATCCACAGGTTTTCTAAGGCGGCCAGGTTCGTTCCCTTGACTAAATTACCTTCTGCCAAGGAAACGGCTGAGTTGGTGATTAACCTGTTTGGGCTGCAAGGGGCAGTATTGAGTAGCCAGATAAAAGGTGCCCATTTCAAACGGCCTCGTACTCAATTCTTGCTCGTACAATATGCATATTATTATTACTATTGGATAGAAAACACTATCTAGTTTCTAAAACCGTTTGAATTATTTCTCTGAGTGAAACAGAACTCATTCTGCAGCACACTTCCTGACCAGGAAGTGGAAAGTCTTAAATCGATGCTCTGTTCTTCTTCCTGCCTATAAATGGGCACGAGACCTATTAGTATACATGCACGTCATACACCTTCCCCTGGGTGTCAAGAGGCTGTGAGAGAAGAAATGAGGTGATTATCTTGGTCTGAGATGAAACATATCATCTTGGAATGACGTGTCCCCCATTTTCGGTACTCTGAAGAGCGCGAGGTGGACAGTGGGATTGCCTTTTGTTTAGCTGCCGTTATAGGCGACTACTATATCCGGCTTTGATTTTATTTGATACATGTCACCATATCATCGTAAAGTATGTTTTTTCAATATAGTTTCATCAGATAATTGAAAATTTTTCGGGAGTTTTGCCGTGTTCCGTTCTCTTCCGTTTGTTGACATTGAGAGCGTCGTGCCACTTGGCTAGTGTTCATGCTAAATGAAGAGGGAAAGTTGCCGTTCTAAATCCAAACAACGATTGTTCTGGACAAAGGACACCTTGTCCAACATTCTGATGGAAGATCAGCAAAAGTAAGAAACATTTTATGATGCTATTTCATTTTTCTGTCGTAGTCGTCGGCGCCCAAGTGTTTCTGGCTATTGTGGCAAGCTAATATAACGCTACATTTTTTTTCCGCTGTAAAACACTTAATAAATCGGTAATATTGCCTGGAATCACAAGATGCCTGTCTTTCATTTGCTGTACACTATGTATTTTTCAGAAATGTTTTATGATGAGTAATTAGGTATTTGACGTTGGTGCCTGTAATTATTATGGCTGCTTTCGGTGCAATTTCTGATTGTAGCTGCAATGTAAACTATGATTTATACCTGAAATATGCACATTATTCTAACAAAACATATGCTATACAATAAATATGTTATCAGACTGTCATCTGAAGTTGTTTCTTGGTTAGTGGCTATTTATATCTTTATTTGGTCGAATTTGTGATAGCTACTGATGGAGTAAAAAACTGGTGGAGTAAAAAAAGTGGTGTCTTTTGCTAACGTGGTTAGCTAATAGATTTACATATTGTGTCTTCCCTGTAAAATATTTTTAAAATCGGACATGTTGGCTGGATTCACAAGATGTGTACCTTTCATATGCTGTATTGGACTTGTTAATGTGTGAAAGTTAAATATTAAAAAAATATATATTTTGAATTTCGCGCCCTGCACTTGAAGTGGCTGTTGTCATATATGTACCGACGCCGGGCTGCAGCCATAAGAAGTTAACCATGTGTTCCGAGTCTTCGGCATTCCGCAAGATATGGTTTCCGACAGAGGTCCCCAGTTCGCCTCAAGGTTTTGGAAGGCCTTCTGCCAACTCATAGGGGCCACTGGCAGTCTATCTTCAGGGTACCGTCCGGAGTCCAACGGCCAAACCGAGAGGATGAATCAAGAGCTGGAAACCACCCTAAGATGTATGGTCTCCAACAACCCATCCACATGGTCGTCCTTCATGGTTTTGGCCGAGTACGCGCACAACACCTTGTGCTCCTCCTCCACTGGTATGTCCCCGCACGAGTGTCAGTTTGGCTATGCTCCTCCATTGTTCCCGGACCAGGAGGCAGAAGTCAGAGTGCCTTCAGCCTTGAGGTTCATCAGACGCGGTCGGCTTACGTGGAAGAAGGCCCGTCTTAATCTTCTGCGTTCCTCACAGCGGTACCAACAACAAGCCAACAGACGTCGCCGTCCCGGGCCTACCCTGCGCCTCGGTCAGAGTGTATGGCTCTCAACTAAGAATTTACCGCTACGGGTGGAGTCTCGCAAGCTGTCCCAGAAATTCATCGGTCCCTTTAAGGTTGCCAGGAGGGTGAACCCCGTTACTTTTCGCCTGCACTTACCCAGATCCTTTAAGATTAATCCCACGTTTCACATTTATTTATTGAAACCTGTTGTTTTTTCACCCCTTATCCCGGCAGGCAGACCTCCGCCCCGTGTCATCGGAGGCCAGTCGGCTTATACCGTCCATCGGATACTGGATTCCCGCCGGGTGCAGCGGTCCTGGCAGTATCTGGTGGACTTGGAAGGCTACGGTCCCGAGGAGCGCTCCTGGGTTCCTGCCAAAGACATACTGGACCCTGACCTTATTCGTCAGTTCAGGGCCCTCCACCCTGAGAAGGCTGGTAGGAAAGTCAGGAGCCATTCCTAGGAGGGGGATTCTGTCAGGTTTCGGCCAGGATTGTTCAGATTTTGGTCACTAGATGTCCCCATTGCACCTTTTTGAACCTTTTGTTTTTTCCCTTCTAGTTATTGTTTTCACCTGTGTCATTTTCTTGTAGGTATTTAAACCATTCGTTTCCCTCAGTTCTTTGCTCTGTGTTTGTATGTTAGCACCCAGCACCAGCCATGCTGTGAACTTATATTTCTCTTGTTGGATTTTCCAGAGGTTCTCTGGTTTTGTTCTTGTTTATTTTTGATTAGTCTTCTGAGGTTTGTTTTTTTCCCCCTGCTGTTCTTACCACTTTGTGGATTTTCTTTGTATTTTGGAGGATATCCATTTTTTCTCTTGTCTTTTCTTTTGGCGTTGTGGATTTATATTTTTGCCTGAAGATCTTTTACTTTGATTAAACCACCGTTTCTAGTACTGCTGTGTCTGCCTCATCTTCTGGGTTCTGCCGACTATTAGTGACTGTTTCTCACACCGGGTCCTGACAGGGCACTACTCTTTCTACCGTAGACTACATCATTTATGTTAAAGTAATTTGATGGAGCGTTGATGGATCTCCGCAGCGCTGTGTCTCTCCAACAGCACCCTGGAGAAACGCGCTGGGCATGGACAAGCGAAATATTTTGGACCCCTGCCTTTGGCAAAATGGGCACTGCGTATCATTGGGCGCTCACCTATATAGTCCTAATACCACTAAGTGAGAGAAGTTATCATTGTTTTGAGGCAGAATAATGTGAGGTACAGTTGAAGTCGGAAGTTTACGTACACCTTAGCCAAATACATTTAAAGTCAGTTTCTCACAATTCCTGACATTTAATCCTAGTAAAAATTCCCTGTCTTAGGTCACCACTTTATTTTAAGAATGTGAAATGTCAGAATAATAGTAGAGAGAAGGATTTATTTCAGCTTTTATTTCTTTCATCACATTCCCAATGGGGCAGAAGTTTACATACACTCCATTAGTATTCGGTAGCATTGCCTTTAAATGGTTTAACTTGGGTCAAACGTTTCGGGTAGCCTTCCAATCAATCAATCAATCAATTTTATTTTATATAGCCCTTCGTACATCAGATAATATCTCGAAGTGCTGTACAGAAACCCAGCCTAAAACCCCAAACAGCTAGAATGCAGGTGTAGAAGCACGGTGGCTAGGAAAAACTGCCAAGAAAGGCCAAAACCTAGGAAGAAACCTAGAGAGGAACCAGGCTATGAGGGGTGGCCAGTCCTCTTCTGGCTGTGCCGGGTGGAGATTATAACAGAACTATGCCAAGATGTTCAAAAATGTTCATAAGTGACAAGCATGGTCAAATAATAATCATGAATAATTTTCAGTTGGCTTTTCATAGCTGATCATTAAGAGTTGAAAAACAACAGGTCTGGGACAGGTAGGGGTTCCATAACCGCAGGCAGAAGAGTTGAAACTGGAATAGCAGCAAGGCCAGGCGGACTGGGGACAGCAAGGTGTCAGCATGCCCGGTAGTCCTGACGTATGGTCCTAGGGCTCAGGTTCTCAGAGAGAAAGAGAGAACGAGAGAATTAGAGAGAGCATACTTAAATTCACACAGGACACTGGATAAGACAGGAGAAGTACTCCAGGTATAACCAACTGACCCCAGCCCCCCGACACATAAACTACTGCAGCATAAATACTGGAGGCTGAGACAGGAGCGGTCAGGAGACACTGTGGCCCCATCCGAAGAAATCCCCGGACAGGGCCAAACAGGAAGGATATAACCCCACCCACTCTGCCAAAGCACAGCCCCCACACCACTAGAGGGATATCCTCAACCACCAACTTACAATCCTGAGACAAGGCCGAGTATAGCCCACAAAGGTCTCCACCACAGCACAACCAAGGGGGGGCGCCAACCCAGACAGGAAGTTCACGTCAGTAACTCAACCCACTCAAGTGACGCACCCCTCCTAGGGACGGCATGAAAGAGCACCAGCAAGCCAGTGACTCAGCCCCAGTAACAGGGTTAGAGGCAGAGAATCCCAGTGGAGAGAGGGGAACCGGCCCTGGAGAGACAGCAAGGGCGGTTCGTTGCTCCAGAGCCTTTCCGTTCACCTTCACACTCCTGGGCCAGACTACACTCAATCATATGACCTACTGAAGAGATAAGTCTTCAGTAAAGACTTAAAGGTTGAGACCGAGTCTGCGTCTCTCACATGGGTAGGCAGACTGTTCCATAAAAATGGAGATCTATAGGAGAAAGCCCTGCCTCCAGCTGTTTGCTTAGAAATTTTAGGGACAATTAGGAGGCCTGCGTCTTGTGACCGTAGCGTACGTGTAGGTATGTACGGCAGGACCAACTCGAAAAGATAGGTAGGAGCAAGCCCATGTAACGCTTTATAGGTTAACAGTAAAACCTTGAAATCAGCCCTTGCCTTAACAGGAAGCCAGTGTAGGGAAGCTAGCACTGGAGTAATATGATCAAATTTCTTGGTTCTAGTCAGGATTCTAGCAGCCGTATTTAGCACTAACTGAAGTTTATTTAGTGCTTTATCCGGGTAGCCGGAAAGTAGAGCATTGCAGTAGTCTAACCTAGAAGTAACAAATGCATGGATTAATTTTTCTGCATCATTTTTGGACAGAAAATTTCTGATTTTTGCAAAGTTACGTAGATGGAAAAAAGCTGTCCTTGAAACAGTCTTGATATGTTCGTCAAAAGAGAGATCAGGGTCAAGAGTAACGCCGAGGTCCTTCACAGTTTTATTTGAGACGACTTTACAACCATCAAGATGAATTGTCAGATTTAACAGAAGATCTCTTTGTTTCTTGGGACCTAGAACAAGCATCTCTGTTTTGTCCGAGTTTAAAAGTAGAAAGTTTTCAGCCATCCACTTCCTTATGTCTGAAACACAGGCTTCTAGCGAGGGCAATTTTGGGGCTTCACCATGTTTCATTGAAATGTAGAGCTGTGTGTCATCCGCATAGCAGTGAAAGTTAACATTATGTTTTCGAATAACATCCCCAAGAGGTAAAATATATAGTGAAAACAATAGTGGTCCTAAAACGGAACCTTGAGGAACACCGAAATGTACAGTTGATTTGTCAGAGGACAGACCATTCACAGAGACAAACTGATATCTTTCCGACAGGTAAGATCTAAACCAGGCCAGAACTTGTCCGTGTAGACCAATTTGGGTTTCCAGTCTCTCCAAAAGAATGTGGTGATCGATGGTGTCAAAGGCAGCACTAAGGTCTAGTAGCACGAGGACAGATGCAGAGCCTCGGTCTGACGCCATTAAAAGGTCATTTACCACCTTCACAAGTGCAGTCTCAGTGCTATGATGGGGTCTAAAACCAGACTGAAGCATTTCGTATACATTGTTTGTCTTCAGAAAGGCAGTGAGTTGCTGCGCAACAGCTTTTTCTAAAATTTTTGAGAGGAATGGAAGATTCGATATAGGCCGATAGTTTTTTATATTTTCCGGGTCAAGGTTTGGCTTTTTCAAGAGAGGCTTTATCACTGCCACTTTTAGTGAGTTTGGTACACATCCGGTGGATAGAGAGCTGTTTATTATGTTCAACATAGGAGGGCCAAGCACAGGAATCAGCTCCTTCAGCAGTTTAGTAGGAATAGGATCCAGTATGCAGCTTGAAGGTTTAGAGGCCATGATTATTTTCATCATTGTGTCAAGAGATATAGTACTAAAACACTTAAGTGTCTCTCCTGATCCCAGGCCCACAAGGTTCCCACTATAAATTGGGTGAATTTTGGCCCATTCCTCCTGACAGAGCTGGTGTAACTGAGTCAGGTTTGTAGGCCTCCTTGCTCGTACATGCTTTTTCAGTTCTGCCCACAAATTGTATATAGGTTTGAGGTCGGGGCTTTGTGATGGCCACTCCAATACCTTGACTTTGTTGTCCTTTAGCCATTTTGCCACAACTTTGGAAGTATGCTTGGGGTCATTGTCCATTTGGAAGACCCATTTGCGAGCAAGCTTTAACTTCCTGACTGATGTCTTGAGATGTTGCTTCAATATATCCACATCATTTCCCCACTTCATGATGCCATCAATTTTGTGAAGTGCACCAGTCCCTCCTGCAGCAAAGCACCCCACAACATGATGCTGCCAACTCCGTCCACCTCCGTGCACCTCCGTGCTCATAAATTCTGAGCGTTTCGCTCTTGGAGCGTTTAGAGAGCACACTGGATGCTCTGGCAGAGGAGTAGGGTTGATCCGAGAGTTCTTACCTCACATGGGCAGTCAAGCACCCAAGCTAACTGGCTAAAGTTAGCTAGCTTGCTAGTTATTTCCAGACATACAGAACCAGCCAAAAGTTTGGACACACCTACTCATTCAATCGTTTTTCTTTATTTTGCATATTTTCTACATTATAGACTAATAGTGAAGACATTAGTGAAGACAAAACTATGAAATAACACATATGAAATCATATTGTAAACAAAAAAATGAAAATATATTTGAGATTTGAGATTCTTCAAAGTAGCCACCCTTTGCCGTGATGACAGCTTCACACAGTCTTGGCACATATGCTGAGCACTTGTTGGATGCTTTTCCTTCACTCTGCGGTCCAACTCATCCCAAACCATCTCAATTGGGTTGAGGTTGGGTGATTCTGGAGGCCAGGTCATCTGATGCAGCCCTCCTTCACTCTCCTTCTTGGTCAAATAGCCCTTACACAGCCTGGAGGTGTGTTGGGTCATTGTCCTGTTGAAAAACAAATGATAGTCCCACTAAGCGCAAACCTGATGGGATGGAGTATCGCTGCAGAAAGATGTGGTAGCCATGCTGGTTAAGTGTGCCTTGAATTATAAATAAATCACTGACAGTGTCACCAACAAAGCACCCCCACACCATCACACCTCCTCCTCCATGCTTCACAGTGGGAACCACACATGTGGAGATTATCCGTTCACTTACTCTGCGTCTCACAAACGCATGCTAGTTTCAACCAAAAATCTCAAATTTGGACTCATCAGACCAAAGGACAGATTTCCACCGGTCAGATTTCCACGAGTCCATTGCTCGTGTTTCTTGGCCCAAGCAAGTCTTTTCTTCTTATTGGTGTCCTTTAGTAGTGGTTTCTTTGCAACAACTCGACCATGAAGGCCTGATTTATGCAATCTCCTCTGAACAGTTGATATTGAGATGTGTGTGCTACTTGAACTCTGAAGCATTTATTTGGGCTGAAATTTCTGAGGCTGGAAACTCTAATGAACTTATCCTCTGCAGCAGAGGTAACTCTGGGTCTTCCTTTCCTGTGGCAGTCCTCATGAGAGTCAGTTTCATCATAGCTCTTGATTGTTTTTGCTACTGAACTTGAAGAAACGTTCAAAGTTCTTAGAATTTTCCAGATTGACTGACATTCATGTCAGAACGTAATGATGGACTGTCATTTCTTTTCGCTTATTTGAGCTGTTCTGGTCTTATGGTCGGTCTTATGTTGGTCTTATACCAAATAGGGCTATCTTCTGTATACCACCCCTACCTTGTCACAGCACAACTGATTGGCTCAAACGCATTAAGAAGGAAAGAAATTGCACAAATTAACTTTGAACAAGGTACACCTGTTAATTGAAATGCATTTCCGGTGACTACCTCATGAAGAGATGGTTGAGAGTATGCCAAGAATGTCACACCCTGATCTGTTTCACCTGTCTTTGTGATTGTCTCCACCCCTCTCCAGGTGTTGCCAATCTCTCCCATTATCCGCTGTGTATTTATTTAGCCAAGTCAACAAACAGATTACCGACCATTTCGAATCCCACCATACCTTCTCCACTATGCAATCTGGTTTCAGAGCTGGCCATGGGTGCACCTCAGCCACGCTCAAGGTCATAAACGATATCTTAACCGCCATCGATAGGAAACAATACTGTGCAGCCGTATTCATTGACCTGGCCAAGGCTTTTGACTCTGTCAATCACCATATCCTCATCGGCAGACTCGACAGCCTTGGTTTCTCTAATGATTGCCTCGCCTGGTTCACCAACTACTTCTCTGATCGAGTTCAGTGTGTCAAATCGGAGGGTCTGTTGTCCGGGCCTCTGGCAGTCTCTATGGGGGTGCCACAGGGTTCAATTCTTGGACCGACTCTCTTCTCTGTATACATCAATGATGTCGCTCTTGCTGCTGGTGATTCTCTGATCCATCTCTACGCAGACGACACTATTCTGTATACTTCTGGCCCTTCTTTTGACACTGTGTTAACAACCCTCCAGGCGAGCTTCAATGCCATACAACTCTCCTTCCGTGGCCTCCATTTGCTCTTAAATACAAGTAAAACTAAATGCATGCTCTTCAACCGATCGCTGCCTGCACCTGCCCGCCTGTCCAACATCACTACTCTGGACGGCTCTGACTTAGAATATGTGGACAACTACAAATACCTAGGTGTCTGGTTAGACTGTAAACTCTCCTTCCAGACTCACATCAAACATCTCCAATCCAAAGTTAAATCTAGAATCGGCTTCCTATTCCGCAACAAAGCATCCTTCACTCATGCTGCCAAACATACCCTTGTAAAACTGACCATCCTACCAATCCTCGACTTCGGTGATGTCATTTACAAAATAGCCTCCAAAACCCTACTCAATAAATTGGATGCAGTCTATCACAGTGCAATCCGTTTTGTCACCAAAGCCCCATATACTACCCACCACTGCGACCTGTACACTCTCGTTGGCTGGCCCTCGCTTCATACTCGTCGTCAAACCCACTGGCTCCAGGTCATCTACAAGACCCTGCTAGGTAAAGTCCCCCCTTATCTCAGCTCGCTGGTCACCATAGCAGCACCTACCTGTAGCACGCGCTCCAGCAGGTATATCTCTCTGGTCACCCCCAAAACCAATTCTTCCTTTGGCCGCCTCTCCTTCCAGTTCTCTGCTGCCAATGACTGGAACGAACTACAAAAATCTCTGAAACTGGAAACACTTATCTCCCTTACTAGCTTTAAGCACCAGCTGTCAGAGCAGCTCATAGATTACTGCACCTGTACATAGCCCATCTATAATTTAGCCCAAACAACTACCTATTTACCTACTGTATTTATTTATTTATTTATTTTACTCCTTTGCACCCCATTATTTCTATCTCTACTTTTTTCTATCTCTACTATCTCTACTTTTTTTACTTGCTATATTGTATTTACTTCGCCACCATGGCCTTTTTATATTTTTATTTATTTATATATATATTTTGTTTGCCTTCACCTCCCTTATCTCACCTCACTTGCTCATATTGTATATAGACTTATTTTTCACTGTATTATTGACTGTATGTTTGTTTTACTCCATGTGTAACTATGTGTTGTTGTATGTGTCGAACTGCTTTGCTTTATCTTGGCCAGGTCGCAATTGTAAATGAGAACGTGTTCTCAATTTGCCTATCTGGTTAAATAAAGGTGAAATAAATAAAAATGTATACCTGTGTTCTCTGTTTGTCTGTTGCCAGTTCATCATGTTTGTTTCAAGTCAACCAGCATTTTGTGTCTTAGCTCCTGCTTTTTCAAGTCTCTTTTCTCGCCGTCCTGGTTTTGACCCTTGCCTGTCCTGACTCTGAGCCCGCCTGCCTGACCACTCTGCCTGTCCCTGATCCTGAGCCTGCCTGCCACCCGGTACCATTGCACCACCTTTGGTTTACTGAGCCCTGCCTGCCTTGACCTGTCTATTGCCTGCCCCTGTTGGAATATTAAACTAATGTTTATTCAACGTGGTCTGCATCTGGGTCTTACCTTCATACCTGATAGTACGAACTGGCCATGACTGACCCAGCAGACTCGGACCAGCTGTAGAACGCCATCTCCTCCGAAGGAGCCTCCATTGATAGTCACGAGGAATTGCTTTGTGGGCTGATGGAGGGGGTCCAAACGTTGGCTGAGCGCCATGACCGGGAGTTGGACATGCTGATGGAAAAATTCCGTGGGTTGTCTGGCGGGAAGCCTGCCACGGTGGTAACCCCACCACCCCTCAGCAACTCGGCGGTTAGCAGCCCCGCACCACCGGCCACTAAACCTTCCCGGGAGCTCTGGTTACCTCCTTCAGAACGCTGTAATGCAAGCTCAGTGTGCCCTCATTTTCTTGCTTCAACGCTCCTCCTTCCTTCGGATCGCTCCAACATAGCCTACCTCATCATGCTGATGTCTGGAAGGGCTCTCACCTGGGCTGCCGCCATATGGGAACGACTGCCAGCCATATACGCGAGCCTAGAGGGATTTGTGGGAGAGGTGAGGAAGGTCTTTGATGCCCTGTTCTTCGGGAGAGAAGCTGCCCGGAAGCTAACCCAGCTCCGGCAGGACGCCCGCACTGTCACCCACTATGCGGTGGATTTCCGTACGTTGGCAGCAGAGAGTGCGTGGAACCCGGAAGCAATGTTCAACATGTTCCTGCAAGGCGTCTCTGAGGAGGTTAAGGATCTGCTTGCGGCTCGGGAGTTACCCACAGATTTTGTCTATCTCATCGCTTTGACCATCCGTATCGATGGACAATTGCGGGAACGACAGATGGAGAGGAAATTAAATTTCACTCGCACGTCCATGGATTTCACCTTGCCTCCGAGTCATCCCGGAAGTCCCTGATGGTCCCGTGGCCGAGAGCACCCGAGATTTCCCAACCTTCTTCGAGAGTCGCCGAGGAGAGCCGAGGCTCTGTTTCCCGAGCCCATGCAACTAGGCAGGGCTGGGCTGGCGCCAGCGGAATGTCAACACCGGATCAGCACAAGGAGCTGTCTGTATTATGGGACTTTTGGTCATTTTGTGTCCTTGTGCCTGGGTAAAAGACCAAGCTCACCGGTAGGAGCAAGTACTCTGGTGGGCCATATGGGGAGCTTTTCTGCTTCCCTTACTCGCACCCCTTTTCATATCATTCTGCTGTGGGGAAACCAGTCCAAATCTCTCCAGGTCCTCATTGACTCTCGGGCCGATTAGAGCTTTTTGGACTCCACATTGGCTTCCGAGCTGAACATCCCCACTCAGCCCCTCTCCATTCATGTGGATGTTAGAGCATTGGACGGCGCTTTATAGGTCGGGTCACCCATAACACCACTCGCATCAACCTATGGGTGTCAGGGAATCGCAGCGAGACCATTCAGTTCCTGCTTATCAAGTCCCCCCAGATCCCATGGTTTTGGGATTCTCCTGGCTCCAGTGACACATCCCACTTATCAACTGGTCTACGGGTGCCATCATGGACTGGAGTCCGTTCTGCCATGCCCATTGTCTGAAGTCGGAGCAACCTGCCCCGTAACATCTTCCTGGGTCCTAAGGAGGTGGTTCTGAATCTCTCCGCCATTCCCGTTGAGTACCAGGATCTCCGGGAGGTGTTCTGCAAGTCCAGGGCCACTTCCCTTCTGCCGCACCACCCATATGACTGTGGGATTGGCCTTTTCCGGGGGATGTCTGTACTCGCTATCGGGACCTGAAACCAAGGCAATGGAGGACTACATTGGGGACTCCCTAGCTACTGGATTTATCCATCCCTCTTCCTCTCCCGCTGGCTCAGGGTTCTTCTTTGTGGAGAAGAAGGACAAGACCCTGCGCCCATGCATTGACTACAGGGGACTCAATGACATCACGGTTAAGAACCGTTATCCACTACCACTAATTTCCTCAGCCTTCAAGCTACTCCAGGGGGCCACTTTGTTCTCCAAGCTGGATGTACGTAATGCCTACCACCTGATGCGGATACGAGAGAGAGACAAATGCGGCCACTACAAATATCTGGTCATGCCCTTTGGCCTCACCACCGTGTTCCAGTCTCTGGTAAATTACGTTCTTCATGACATGCTGAACCGGTTCGTCTTCGTCTACATTGATGACATCCTCATCTTCTCCCGCTCCCGCCAAGAACACGTGCTCCATGTCCGGCAGGTTCTCCAGCGCCTTCTGGAGAACCAGTTGTTCGTTAAGGTGGAAAAGTGTGAGTTCCATCGGTCCACCATTCCCTTTCTGGGCTACATCATCTCTGCTGTGAGCGTCAAGATGTATCCCGAGAAGGTGAAAGTGGTGGTGGATTGGCCTCAGCCTACGTCCAGGGTGCAGCTGCAACGCTTCCTGGGGTTCACCAACTTCAATCACGACAACGCTTTTGGTGGTCTACCATGGTTCCAGACGTCGCCACCTGCATGATCTGTGCACGGAACAAGACACCTCGACAAGCTCCGGCTGGCCTCCTCCAACCTCTGCCCATCACTCATCGCCCCTGATCTCACATCTCCCTGAACTTTGTCATGGGTCTCCCCCCGTCTGATGGCAACACCGCCATCTTGACCGTGGTGGATCCCCCTGTCTGCCCTTGCCTCTACCAAGGTTCCGTTCACGTGGTCCACGGACTGGGCGTTCCGGACCGGACATTCCGGGACCTTAAACACAGTTTCGTCACGTCTCCGATCCTGGTTCATCCGGACCCTTCCCATCAGTTCGAGGTGGAGGCCGATGCTTCGGATGTCGGAGTGGGGGCTGTTCTGTCCCAACGTTCTGCCCTGGACCTTGTAAAGCTGTCATCAAGACAAAGGGTGGCTACTTTGAAGAATCTAAAATATGAAATATATTTTGATTTGTTTAACACTTTTTTTGTTACTACATGATTCCATATGTGTTATTTCATAGTTTTGATGTCTTCACGATTTTTCTACAATGTAGAAAATAGTAAAAATAAAGAAAAACCCTTGAATGAGTAGGTGTGTCCAAACCTTTGACTGGTACTGTATATTCATTTGACAGTAGGCATATCCGTAGCCTGGCCTTGTTTCCTATAAGGCCTAGTCCTGATTTTGAATTTAATTTGTTTTTTCAATTCCTGGGAGAAATTTATTTATTGTTCATCATTTGTCTTTTTTAGTAAGTATTTTTGCATCTTTTTCCTCTATTTATCCGAACCACCGCTACCTATCATCACTACCATTATTTATTGAATAAAACCAGACACATTTACCTTTTCACATGCATGTACACACACACACACACACACACACACACACACACACATACATACACACACACACACACACACACACACACACACACACACACACACACACACACACACACACACACACACACACACACACACACACACACACACACACACACACACACACACACAGTGTCACAATTACAATAGTGGTGATGAAGGAGTCAGGCACAGAGAGCAGGGTAGTGAGTAGCAAGTGGATTTAATATTCCAAAAAGATATATAACGAGACGGCTACGCCACACATCCAAGGGCGCGTCAAGTACAGTCCAAAACAAACAGGACAAAATCCACAGGGAACAGACACCACAAGAAAAATACTACACCACAAACAGAAAAACAAGCCCGCACAAAAGTCGGCGGGCCAACTGGGTTTAATTAGCCCACAATAAACCTAAACACAAAACAGGTGCAACAAATCAGACACAACTAAATGAAACAGAAAAGGGGATCGGTGGCAGCTAGTAGGCCGGAGACGACGACCGCCGAGCGCCGCCCGAACGGGAAGAGGCACCATCTTCGGCGGGATTCGTAACACACAGGGCCCGCCCTAGCCACTGAACGACATAAGCAGGGCCCTGCGGCCGCTAGTGGGCCCCAACCAAAGTTTTTTTTTGTTTAATGTTTTTTATTTTACTTAGCCGGGGTCTCAAATTACTGTTGAGAGTTTGGATAGTAGAATACACAAGGTGCAATTTCTAAATTTGGTTGCGCAACAGCAGTTTTTCTCTTGTTATATGGGTCACTTACAGTCACTCAATTAGCCTGTGTTAGCTAAAACATTTTTGATTGGTAAGTTAGTCTAGCCAGCTATCTGAACTTGATTTTGTAAGTCATTCTCACTCAGATATTATATTAACATGGCATAAGTCATAGCAAAATGTATAGAATTGAATTTGTAGAATTGCAGGAAATTAACTCTAAAACTATTTTTTTTTCTCTTTGCCGTCAAGAGAGGTGCCACTAAAATGTTTTGTCTGTGAGATGTGGGCCCCCCCAACAACATTTAGCTTAGGGCCCCCAAAAGGCTAGAGCCGGCCCTTTACACACACACACACACACACACACACACACACACACACACACACACACACACACACACACACACACACACACACACACACACACACACACACACACACACACAACCCCTCATCTGCGATACATTAATCAATCCCGGCATGACATCAATGATTTATCTGCTGTTTACATAGTCTACAAAGTATTCACAAAATGCACATCTAGGCATTATCTCTCTGTCACACAGATGGTGAATAATGAAGTAGGCCTAGACTTTCTGGAAGCTGATTTAAAGTATTTGTGAAAAACAAAGCAGAGAAGAAAACATTTAAAAGTTAATAATTGATGGCATGCAGGGTTCTTTGCTGGGTGGGTGCTTTTATCCAAAGCAGCTTACACGGCCTCCACTCTTCTGCCTAGCAACATTTATTCAATTTATACTACAGGATGTTTCTTCTGAGGTGCTGCAGGTTAAATGCCTTTCACACACAGGCAGAAAGTTCTCCGCACTAATCCTTCTGGGAGTTGAACCGACATCTCTTTCCCAACCCTGTCCTGAGTTCAGGTGGCAACACATACAGTATTAAAATGATTAGAAATGCTTATAAACGACCCATCGGATATTTCAATAATCATTAGTAAAGTGTTGTTAATCAATATAGTTATGATAGTAGTAGTATAACTAGTAGTAGTTATAATAGTTATGATGCACAGATTTGAGTTTCCTTTCATTTCTCTACACTCTTAGGTAAAAAAAGTGCTATTTTGGGCCTAGAAAAGTTATTTGACTGTCCCTGTTGGACAACCCTTTGAAGAACCTTTTTGGTTCCAGGTGGAACCCGTTTGGGTTCATTGTGGAACCCTTTCCAAAGATGTTTCTACATGGAACTCGAAAGTGTTCTACCTGGAATTAAAATGGGTTCTACTTGGAACCAAAAAGGGTTCTCCTATGGGGATGACCAAAGAACCTGTTTGGAACCCTTTTTTTCCAAGAGTGTACTTGTAATTCAGGACAAGAACTGATCATAACCGATTTAGGATACAGCTTAACAATAACAATACTTTATTTTCTCTTCAAGTAAAACAGCATTCTCCGCTCTCTCTTTTCTCTCTCTTTTCTCTCTCGATCTCACCTTATTTTCAATCTGCACTGCAATTCAATTAACTAGTAGAGCTTCAGTGACACGAGGGAACAACTACCCATTCTTTACAGTGAAAGTTGTTTTATTTTGCCAACCCGGGCAAATTAACGTTGGTAGCTTGGTTATATAACCAGTGTTGGTCCCCTCACACACTTAGATTATTTCCCTACACAGCTTTATAATTGCTGCTGCTGGTCGATGGAACATTGAAATCCCGCAAACGAGGCAACAGGCATGAGGTGCTTCTGTGTGCTGGTCCCCTGGTGCAGCTCTGTGTACAGGCTCCCGTGGGTCCCCTGGCGGAGCTCCTTGTGGCAGGGAACCAAGGCAAACACACAGGCAACAGATGGCCTCTGTTGTGTTCCTTCCATCATTGGAGCTGAGGCTGGCTCTGAGCTCAGGCCCACAGAGAAAGAGAGAGAGAGAGAGATTGGATGGAACATGAATTCACTTAGGTAGATCTGTTGGCCATATGTGAAGTGGTGTGCAGACATACGGCCATACAGATATTTGTTACAGGTTTAGGGTCTGTTTATGAAGGATGTTTATGTGCATTATGCAAACACATGAGCAAGATCCCAAAAACTGTAGGGTTCGAAAGATTTCCCCAACTTTTTCAACTTCAATCTCTCTTAATACATTACTTCACACAGTTACTCTCCACATGTCCAAAACCCTCAATTAAGTCAGTATATGAACTTTCAAGACACCATGAGTTACAGGGAAAACTTATGGTCAGTAAGAAACACAATAACTGAGAATGTCCAGTTGTAGCATATTCAGTACACAACTAGATGGCGCTCACTAACAGAAATTGAGTCTAATGGGCGATGACTAGAGAGGACAGTGGACCTGTTTCCATGACTGATTGAAAAATGCCCTCCATGTAATGTAGGGCATTTTCTTGTTTTGTGTGGTCGGAAAAAGGTCAACAAGCTGATTTCAAACAGAATATATGTCACAGTAGAGGCATGCCACAAGATATGCCTGCATGTTTAGGAGTATAAAGTACACACAGGTATTATGAGTGAAAAAGTAGGGTTATAAAGGTTATGGATCTATGAAAAGAGCTAATGTATAGGATTCGAAGGTTGTTGATTTTATAATATAGAATAGGCCAAGTGAAAAACATAAAATAGAGTGAATGCTGGAGATAAATATTATAGATAACTTCAACTGACAGGCATTAAGAGAGACCCTGAGGGATTCTGGCTGGTATTTAATGCAAAACAAGCCTTTGAGTATCAGGTTATAGGCCAGAGGGAGAGTACGTTAATATATGTTTATATATACAGTACCAGTCAAAAGTTTGCACACACCTACTCATTCAAGGGTTTTTCATTCGTTTGACTATTTTCTACATTGTCTAATAATAGTGAAGACATCAAAACTATAAAATAACACATATGGAATCATGTTGTAACCAAAAAAGTGTTAAACAACTCAAAATATTTGATGTTTGATATTCTTCAAAGTTGGCATTCTCTTGGCATTCTCTCAACCAGCTTTGTGAGGTAGTCACCTGGAATGCATTTAAATTAACAGCTGTGCCTTGTTAAAAGTTCATTTGTGGAATTTCTTTCCTTCTTAATGAGTTTGTATTGTGACGTGGTAGGGATGGTATACAGAAGTTAGCCCTATTTGGTAAAATACCAAGTCCATATTATGGCAAGAACAGCTCAAATAGGCAAAGAGAAACGACAGTCCTTCATTACTTTAAGACATGAAGGTCAGTCAATCCGGAAAGTGCAGTCGCAAAAACCATCAAGCGCTACGATGAAACTGGCTCTCATGAGAACAGCCACAGGAAGATCCAGATCCAGAGTTACCTCTGCTGCAGAGGATAAGTTCATCAGAGTTACCAGCCTCAGAAATTGCAGCCCAAATAAATGCTTCAGAGTTCAAGTAACACACACATCTCAACATCAACTGTTCAGAAGAGACTGCGTGAATCAGGCCTTCATGGTCAAATTGCTGCCAATAATCCACTACTAAAGGACACCAATAATAAGAAGAGACTTGCTGGGGCCAAGAAACACTAGCAATGGACAATAGACCCGTGGAAAATCTGTTCTTTGGTCCAAATATGAGATTTTTGGTTCCAACTGCTGTGTCTTTGTGAGACACAGAGTAGGTGAACGGATGATCTCCGGGTGAACGGATGATCTGTGTGGTTCCCACCGTGAAGCATGGAGGACGAGGTGTGGGGGTGTGGGGGTGCTTTGCTGGTGACACTGTCAGTGATTTATTTATAATTCAAGGCACACTTAACCAGCACGGCCACCACAGCATTCTGCAGCGATACACCATCCCATCTGGTTTGCGATTGGTGGGACTATCATTTGTTTTTCAACAGGACAATGACCCAACACACCTCCAGGCTGTGTAAGCTCTATTTGACCAAGAAGGAAAGTGATGGAGTGCTGCATCAGATGACATGGCTTCCACAATCACCCGACCTCAACCCAATTGAGATGGTTTGGGATGAGTTGGACCGCAGAGTGAAGGAAAAGCAGCCAACGAGTGCTTAGCATATGTGGGGACTCCTTCAAGACTGTTGGAAAAGCATTCCAGAAGAAGCTGGCTGAGAAAATGCAAAGAGTGTGCAAAGCTGTCATCACGGCAAAGGGTAGCTCCTTTGAAGAATCTTAAATCTAAAATATTTAGATTTGTTTAACACTTTTTTGGTTACAACATGATTCCATATGTGGTATTTCATAGTTTTGACGTCTTCCCTATTATTCTACAATGTAGAAAATAGTAAAAACAAAGAAAAATCTAGAATGAGTAGGTGTGTCCAAACATTTGACTGGTACTGTATATATATATATATATATATATATATATATATATATATATATATATATATATATATATATATATATATTATAACCACACATCAAACTGGATAATAAACCACTGAACCACAACATGACAGTGTTCAACAACTGCATCCATTCACCCGAACTTGTTCTTATTACTGAACTAACACAAACCACTTACAAAAGGAGAAACATGAAAATAGATTTTTCATTATGTTATGCAATGCGGGTGTCTGTGTTTGATGTTTCACCAAAGAATATGAGCATTATTTGTGTTAGGGATTGGCCAATTATCTAGTCAGTACACAGTGTAATCAGAGCCTCAAGATGACAAAGTCAATTGGAGAGAGGTAGGTCTTGTGTTCCGTCTCTCCTCTTTTTTTGCACCCTTTTGTCAATACACAATTATCCTCTCTGTTGCCTTTCCCTGTGATAGCGGAGGCCCTAAAATAGCTTTCTGAGGACTTATTTTCTAATTGCAGCAATCCGGAGTCATTTGAAGCATTGATCAAACATTAGAGGCTTTATATGTTACAGTGCGTGGGCAAGGTAGGGTGGAACAGGAGAGAGAGAGAGACAGAGAAGGTTACAGGGTGCCTCAGTACTAGGTGTTTTGAAATCGGTTTTGAGCAATTGTAGAGGGTGGTGCACTATTGGCTTGTTTTTCTTGTTGTCTTCCTCTAATGTGTGTTAGCTGATGATAGGCTAGTGCCACAGGATTCCATGTAGTGATGACTGAGTAGACTGTGGCTGTAGTTGGTTGGTGGCCATGTTGTTTGTAATTTGCCAATTTGGAGGGATGTAGGAAGCGTATTGCATCATGTGTTGATTGTTGGTCACGGCTGATGGCTGAACCACCTGCAGTAAATATGTTATAAGTATACCATGGCTCTCTGAAACAATAACAAAGCGTTCTCACCACAACTGTTTCGGTAAAAAGCTGAGGGATGGGGCTGGAGAAATTAAACCACTCTCAAATCCATAGACAAGATCTGACCATCCATGATATTAAAATGATAGTTTTAACCATGTTTTGAGGCTATAAAGTGTTTGTTTACATTTCCTTTGTTTACAAACATTGGAGTAAAACAAGCTTATATTTTGGGTTCTGATGGGCTATGACAGCTGAACTAAGCTCATATATTGTGTTCTTCAAGAATCAATGTGTACATACAGTATCATTAATTCATTATGAAATTGAATTTATGACAAAAGTGTATGTAGCAACTACAGATTTCCCCTTTAAGAGAGAGTGTAGATGTTCAATCTGGAGAGACTGTTATTTAAGGCTTGTTTCTCATATTCAAATCAAACTTTATTTGCCAAATGCGCCGAATACAACAAGTGTAGACTTTACTGTGAAATGCTTACTTACAAGCCCTTAACCAACAGTGCAGTTCAAGAAGAAGAAAATATTTACCAAGTAGGCTAAAATAAAAAGTAATAATAAAAAGTAACACAATAAGAATAAGAATAACAATAAGGAGGCTATATACAGGGGGCACCGGTACTGAGTCAGTGTGCGGAGGTACAGGCTAGTTGAGGTAATCTGTACATGTAGGTGGGGGCAAAGTGACTATGCATAGGTAACAAACAAACAGCGAGTAGCAGCAGTGTACAAAAGGGAGGGGAGGTAGAAGTCTAATTGCTTGGGGGTAGCAGCTGTTGAGGAGTCTTTTGGTCATAGACTTGGCGCTCTGGTACCGCTTTCCGTGCGATAGCAGAGAGAACAGTCTATAACTTGGATGACTGGAGTCTCTGACAATTTTATGGGCTTCCCTCTGACACCGCCTATTAAATAGGTCCTGGATGGCAGGAAACTTGGCCTCAGTGATGTACTAGGCCATTCGCACTACGGTCTGTAGCGCACTACGGTCTGTAGCGCCTTACGGTCAGATGCCGAGCAGTTGCCATACCAGGCGGTGATTCAACCGGTCAGGATGCTCTCGATGGTGCAGCTGTAGAACCTTTTGAGAATCTAGGGACCCATGCCAAATTTTTTCAGTCTTCTGAGGGGGAAAAGGTTCTGTCGTGCCCTCTTCACAACTGTCTTGGTATGTTTGGACTATGATAGTTCGTTGGTGATGTGGACACCAAGGAACTTGAAACTCTCGACCCGCTCCACTACAGCCCCGTGGATGTTAATGGGGGCCTGTTCGGCCCGCCTTTTCCTGTTGTCCACGATCAGCTCCTTTGTCTTGCTCACATTGAGGGAGAGGTTGTTGTCCTGGCACCACACTGCCAGTTCTCTGATCTCCTCCCTATTGTCCGTCTCATCGTTGTCAGTGATCAGGCCTACCAATGTTGTGTCGTCAGCAAACTTAATGATGGTGTTGGAGTTGTGTTTGGCCATGCAGTCGTGGGTGAACAGGAAATACAGGAGGGAACTAAGTACACACCCCTGAGGGGCCCCAGTGTTAAGGATCAGCATGGCAGACGTGTTGTTAACTACCCTTACCACCTGGGGGTGGCCCGTCAGGAAGTCCAGGATCCAGTTGCAGAGGGAGATGTTTAGTCCCAGAGTCCTTAGCCTAGTGATGAGCTTCGTGGGCACTATGGTTTTGAACGCTGAGCTGTAGTCAATGAACAGCACTCTCACATCGGTGTTCCTTTTGTCCAGTTGAGAAAGGGCGGTGTGGAGTGCGATTGACATTGCGTCATCTGTTGGGGCGATATACGAATTGGAGTGGGTCTAGGGTGTCAGGGAGGATACTGTTGATGTGAGCCATGACCAGCCTTTCAAAGCACTTCATGGCTACCGACGTGAGTGCCACGGGCCGATAATCATTTAGGCAGGTTACCTTCACTTTCTTGGGCACAGGGACTATGGTGGTCTGCTTGAAACATGTAGGTATTACAGACTCGGCCAGGGAGAGGTTGAAAATGTCAGTGAAGACACTTGACAGTTGGTCCGCACATGTTTTGAGTACCCGTCCTGGTAATTCGTCTGGCCCAGCGGCTTTGTGAATGTTGACCTGTTTAAATGTTTTGTTCACATCGGCTACCGAGAGCGTTATCACACAGTCATCCAGAACAGCTGGTGCTCTCGTGCATGCTTCAGTGTTGCTTGCCTCGAAGCGAGCATAAAAGGCATTTAGTGTAGTAGGATTCAATTTGAATCCTCTATTGACGCTTTGCTTGTTTGACGGTTCGTCTGAGGGCATAGCGGGATTTCTTATAAGCGTCCAGATTAGTCTCCCGCTCCTTGAAAGCGGCAGCTCTAGCCTTTAGCTCGATGTGAATATTGCTTGTAATCCATGGCTTCTGGTTTGGATATGTACGTACAGTCACTGTGGGGACGACGTCATCGATGCACTTATTGATGAAGCTGATGACTGAGGTGGTGTATTCCTCAATGCCATTGGATGAATCCCGGAACATATTCCAATCTGTGCTAGAAAAACAGTCCTGTAGTGTAGCATCCACATCATCTGACCACTTCCGTGCTGAGCGATAGTCACTGATACTTCTTGCTGTAGTTTTTGCTTGTAAGCAGGAATCAGGAGGATAGAATTATGGTCAGATTTGCCAAATGGAGGGCAGGCGAGAGCTTTGTATGCATCTCTGTGTGTGGAGTAAAGGTGGTCTAGGATTATTTTTCCCCTGGTTGCACATGTGACATGCTAGTAAAAAATTTTGAAAAACTGATTTAAGTTTGCCTGCATTAAAGTCCCTGGCCACTAGGAGTGCCGCTTCTGGGTGAGCATTTTCTTCTTTGCTTACGGCCTTATGGAGTTGGTTGAGAGCGGTCTTAGTACCAGCTTTGTTTTGTTGTGGTAAATAAACGGCTACGAATAATAAAGATGAGAACTCTCTATTTATTACATAGCTAATAACTCCCTATTTGTCTGACAAGTTATTGTTGTTCTGAATGGGCTTCAGTACTGTTTTACTTCCTCCTAACAGGAGTAATGACGTACACTTCATGCAATTTGTTGCTTTGTGTAGGTTTTCTGGGATATGAAACACTCATACCGGATAAAACACGTTCTTATATAGCACTTCTGGACAGAGCAGTACCATGCGTTCCAGAAAGCTCTTAACAGCTATTTTTCACATCCATTATCCTCCAAAGCTAATGGCGTAAAAGGAAAGTTGTTACTACATGGCATGTCACTAAAGACTTATTTTGCTCGGCCCTATTCACTCTGGGGTATTCTCAGACACAGAAAACAGCTTTTGCAACATAACACCTGAGTACAAGTCCTGTGTTAATCTTGGATGTTTTTCCCCTCCAAACACCTAGCTAGATATTGGATAGTTTTTTCCACACTCTCCGAACACCTAGGCCCTTTCCTGGCCCTGGAGAGAGCTGAGTGAGGTGTTTTCTCCAACCAGCCACAAAATCATGTGCCTCAGCCAATCATAGTCTGGACCGAACCAATTCATCTGACTCTGGAGGTGAGATATTTGGGGTAAACAGGTGGTTTAGTTCCTGGCTGAAGTAAGTAAACTAAAGCCAGTTGACAACTCACACTGCAGAAATTACTCAATTAGAGCTGCTAATTGGCCGAGAGGTTGAGACACCTGTGGCTTCATTATGGGTGTGAGTTAGTGTTCACCTCATTGGGGAATTCACCCCCCCGATAATTGGTTTGGGGTGTATGTGTGTGCTCGCTTGTGTGTCCTCAGATTCCAGAAGGAAGATTGGTGGGATGAATATTCAATGAATGGAATGTCTCCTATGAATATATTAACTGAATATTCATTTAACATTTTTACTCATCTGAAAAAATATTTCAATGTCACAGCTGTATGAGAAATTAAGTCTATTAAAACAGGCCTGTGCAGCACTAGCCACCTGTGTGTAATGGCACTATTGGGTCACAAAAAATTCAAAGGGCCCTGGGGTTTGAAATTAGGAATATTTTTGCATGAGAAACCGTTTCCAACAAGAAGGACACAGGCAGGAAATATTTCCATCATCCTAAGGGGTAAGTAAATGTCATTATAAATGAATGTTTGCCAAGTTCAAGTCTTCCCCTTTATAAAAGGGCTTTTGGATATCCAAAAACTTGGCCCTTTTAGTTTTTTCCCTTCCTAGCTTCCATTGCCATAGAGATGGTCTGACTCACTCTCTCTTTCTGGGTCTCTTTCTCTCTGAGTCTCTCGCCCTCTCTCTCTCTCTCTCTCTCTCTCTCTGAGTCGCCCCCCCCTCTCTCTCTCTGAGTCGCCCCCCCCCTCTCTCTCTGAGTCGCCCCCCCCTCTCTCTCTGAGTCGCTCCCCCTCTCTCTCTCTGAGTCGCTCCCCCTCTATCTCTCTGAGTCGCTCCCCCTCTCTCTCTCTGAGTCGCCCCCTCTCTCTCTCTCTGAGTCGCCCCCTCTCTCTCTGAGTCACCCCTCTCTCTGTCTCTCTCTGAGTCGCCCCCTCTCTCTCTCTCTGAGTCGCCCCTCTCTCTCTCTCTCTCTCTCTGAGTCGCCCCCTCTCTCTCTCTCTGAGTCGCCCCCTCTCTCTCTGAGTCACCCCTCTCTCTTTCTCTCTCTGAGTTGCCCCCTCTCTCTCTCTCTGTCGCCCGCTCTCTCTCTCTCTGAGTTGCCCGCTCTCTCTGAGTCGCCCCTCTCTCTCTCTCTCTCTCTCTCTTGCCGCCCCCCTCTCTCTCTCTCTCTCTCTCTGAGTCGCCCCCTCTCTCTCTCTCTGAGTCGCTCCCTCTCTCTCTCTCTGAGTCGCCCCCTCTCTCTCTGAGTCACCCCCTCTCTTTCTCTCTCTGTCGCCCCCTCTCTCTCTCTCTGTCGCCCGCTCTCTCTCTCTCTGAGTTGCCCGCTCTCTCTTGCCGCCCCCCTCTCTCTCTCTCTCTCTCTCTGAGTCGCCCCCTCTCTCTCTCTCTGAGTCGCCCCCTCTCTCTCTCTCTGAGTCGCCCCCTCTCTCTCTCTCTGAGTCGCCCCCTCTGTCTCTCTCTGAGTCGCCCCCTCTGTCTCTCTCTGAGTCGCCCCCTCTGTCTCTCTCTGAGTCGCCCCCTCTGTCTCTCTCTGAGTCGCCCCCTCTCTGTCTCTCTCTGAGTCGCCCCCTCTCTGTCTCTCTCTGAGTCGTCCCCTCTCTGTCTCTCTCTGAGTCGCCCCCTCTCTGTCTCTCTCTGAGTCGCCCCCTCTCTGTCTCTCTCTGAGTCGCCCCCTCTCTGTCTCTCTCTGAGTCGCCCCCTCTCTGTCTCTCTCTGAGTCGCCCCCTCTCTGTCTCTCTCTGAGTCGCCCCCTCTCTGTCTCTCTCTGAGTCGCCCCCTCTCTGTCTCTCTCTGAGTCGCCCCCGCTCTGTCTCTCTCTGAGTCTCTCTATCTTTCTGAGTCTCTCTATCTTTCTGAGTCTCTCTCTCTGAATTTCTGTCTCTAAGTTTCTCTCTCTCTCTGAGTCTCTCTCCCTCTCTGAGTCTCTCTCTATCTGTCTCTCTCTCTATCTGTCTCTCTCTGAGTCTCTGGATAATTTCCTTCTAAAAGGGTTCATTTTATTATCACAATTCACTCTGTTCTATTCTTTACTCTAATTCTGCAGCTTAACGTAACTGACTACAGAGCAGTGTGTTGACTGTTAATAATGTCAATGCTTGTCATTTTAGGTTCTGTCACGCCCTGGCCTTAGTATTCTTTGTTTTCTTTATGTTTTTTTAGTTAGGTCAGGGTGTGACATGGGGAAGGTATGTGTTTTTGTATTGTCTAGCGGTTTTGTATGGTAAAGGGGTCAGTGTCTTGTCTAGGTGTTTGTATGTCTATGGCTGCCTAGATTGGTTCTCAATTAGAGGCAGCTGTGGTTCATTGTCTCTGATTGAGAGACATATTTAAGGCAGTCATAGGCATTGGGGTTTTGTGGGTAATTGTCTATGTTGAACGTTTGTTGCTTGTCTATGCACTTACATCACTTAGCTTCACGTTTGTTGTTTTGTTTAGTTTGTATTCAGTGTTCATTTCGTGTTTTTCCCTTCTCTCAATAAAAGAGAAGATGTATTTTGCACACGCTGCGCCTTGGTCCTCTCTCTCACCCATAGACGATCGTGACAGGTTCTGTTGGTGGGATACAAGATCTGGTAAAACTATACAGTTGCCCATATACCTCTAATGTTACTAACGCAGAAATAGGGCTGCGAATATTACAATCCTCTACACAATTCTGTCATCTTTACAAAACATCTTCAGTTCAATTGTTTTCACCTATTGAATAGAATGGCATAAGAGACACTAACCAAGTTCTTAAATTTACAAGTACCTTTCATATAGTAGTTTGCGGCTCCAAATGATCACAATGGCGATTGGACGGTAAACCTACCACAGTATTGGAATGCTTTCTTTTATATAGCAGAGACCTTTATTCAAGACCACTACTATGCCACAGATTTCCTTTATCCTGACCTTTGTTCCATCAGCCTATTAGCGGTATGGATTCTATTTCTATGTAATGAATGCTGGAGCCATTCAATTGCTCCTCTTGGTGAGCTCCACTATCAGGGACCGACATCATGTTCTATCAGCAGCAGTCTGCACACAAATGCAGAAGCTGTTGATTTCTTGCGCCTCACAGTTGGCCACACATAAAGGTGTGAAATTACTTCTGCTTTAGTCAAATGTTCACTCAGTCATGTATTGAAGTTAGGATTCGTACTGAAGCTGTTGAGAAAAAAGTGGTTTTGTGTGTGTGGATGGGGGGTGTCAGATTGTCTTTGATTAATCAGGTGGTTTGTTGAGAAGATAAACACATATTTACTCAGTAGTCCATCCAAACTAATGTTCCTTTTTATATTGTTCATTTGTTTTTTATATACACATTTTTGGGGGGAGGGGTCTTCATTTGTGTGTTTTCCCCCCCCCCCCTTTATTTATCAAGGTAGGTTGTTTAGGACACGTGCTCCTTTGTCTTAGCCATTTGAAATATACTACCCCTGAGGATATATTGAGGCGGTAATGGATCAGCAACAAGAGGTTTAGACAAAGATGGCTACACTTATAGATGAGGTGGTGGGTTACTTCCCTTCCCTCCCCCCTGGGCCCAATTACTTCTGTTTATCGCCTTGAGATTCTGTTCACTTCATAGGGTGCACAGGGTCAGCAGTTTTATCTGGTTACAGTATTTCTGAGTGTATTCTCTTTTTGGCTATTAACAATTGATAGGCCTACTTAATTTCAGTATATCCGTTTTATTCTACTGTCAATTAAATGTACTTTAGTACTAAATCGTAAAATTAGATTATGACTTGAAAATAATTGCCACAGGCCAACATTTTTACTATAAAGAAATGTTCCTCGTGCTTTATTCTAGTGTGCACAGAGCACTCACAAATTGTAATATTGATGTTTCATTAATATTATTTTTGAAAGAGATTGCACTTCCAAAAATATAATTTACACCATGGTATTTTCAAAATGAATAAAAGGTGAAATAAAAAAATATACTACAAATCATCTAAATCATTTAAAAAATGTGATAACATCTTTAACAAATTATTGTAATGTTTTCAGAAATATACTGTGTTTGCAGCTCTAGCAGAAGCTTGAGAAATGTAGCACTCTTTTTGTGTCTGAGTCGACACAAAAAACTTTTATGCATGCTGTAGTAGCTACCTGCTGAGGCCTCTGGACGCTGTTGTGGGTCAGCTGTAGAAACACGTTCAGGTCAGTTGAAGCCCAACGGAATGCAGTGTAGCGCAACTGGGGCCCTGCGGCGACCCGACACACGCCACTGCGCATACATATCCATATATTTCTGGCGCATACATATACATATATTGCTGGTCTAGAGCTGGAAAACTAAAAATATAAAAATTATTCTGAAATGTATTACAGGGCTATGTTTTCGTTATTGTGACAGACTGTTATTTCCTTCCATTATTGATTGCGGCTACAGGGGCTTTCTTAATTTTACCAAATCAAATTGGAGAGGAATGTTATAACCTAGGCCTCTTGTATTTGTATTAATTTAGAAATGAATTATTGAAATGTATTATTCTTAGTAGGATTATGTTCAAATGTTGGGAGAAGGTCCATTTAATTGACACAAAGTAATCAACCGTGTACACATGATTAGGAAAGATGACATTTTTCCCGCAGTTTGGACACCTGACTTCAGGTGGGCTTTGGGCTGATGGTCGACTCCACAGCTCTCCGCAACGAATGTTTCTGCTTTTTAGTGAACACCGCAGCAAACAAAGCTACTAAGATGCAGTCTTTCCAAGATGTAAATTTATGTAGTTCTATACGAAGACAAGTGAGAGGCGCTGTAGGGCTCTGTAGAAAGCCAAAGCAAAAGGGGAGGAGCGGTATCGGGGAGTAAAGTAGCCACACGGTGTGTCTGTCCCACCAGGCATTCGCTCGAATCTAACCAACCGACGCTGAGCAGGGATCGGATAAAGACGCGTTCTGTGGCATCTGCCAAAACTCCCGACCACTCCGCTCACAATTGTCAACGGAGAGACAGTAGCCCGCAAACAGCGGATACCTGACAGGCAACAGAAGGGCTAAAGCAAGAGGCAACAAAATACATTTAGCCGTAAAATGCAACAGTCTTTGTTGGATTAAAATATCATTCAAAGATAAGCGTCGTATAGGCAGTGAAACAAGGACGAACGCCGGTGCTGAAGCTCAACTGCGACTAGGGAGGTAAGGATAAACTGCGTGTCAGCGCACGAAAGACTATAGGCCTACTTTATGCATTTTTTTTATGTGGTCCGTGTCAGACTGAGTTTAGGCTACGCTTTGCAGGACCTGTCTCATTATGAGAATGTCCCGTGCTTTGCCTGAACGTGTGTGAAGGTTAATCTGTGCCACCCCTTGCTGAGCTAAATAATCTAAGCAAAGGAGCGCTGCGGCTCTCATGTTGTGCGATCCCTTCTAGCAATGACCCTCTGCTAGAGAACTTCCTGCTAGGGTTTATAACTGGGGTCAGTGTGACATTGTTGTTGGCTGTGGCATGGGCTGGATGTGAATAAAAAAAACATTTAACTCCTAGGTATTGTCGGAATAATAGAAAGCCCAAGCTAGGTCCATGTTGAAGTGGTAGAGAAGGTTCTGAACCCTAGATTCTGGTTCTGAGAATGGACGAGGCACGAGTATTGTTCTCTTTATGGTTTATTCTTGCGTAACGTAAATTAGCAGGCGTAAAAGATGCGCCTGAGCAGCGCGGTTCTTTCTTTCAGGTCTGATGATATATTAATAACAAATGTCCAAGGAGGTTCTCTTCTACGCTGTTCAACCAATCCAGTAAATGTGGAGGAGGAGTTAAGATGGAGTGCGGCCTTAACGTCCAAAAGCAGAAGTCAGGTCACAGGCTCTCCTTCCATTTCCCCAATAAAAAGCATGGGGTGATTTTCCCCCCCACGTTCTTGTGCACATCCTCTTCTGTTCAACCTGGGGGTAGACCTGGCATAGTAAAAGTACATCTGTTTCCCATTTACTATGATATGGTATGTGTTAATTTGCAGGTGTCCATCATCCATTTCATATGATAAATTGCAATTTGGTATGGCAAATGTTAGCTAGCATTACCTTGGTTTGGGGTTAAGATTTGGTTTAGGGGAAGGGTTAGCCAACATGGTAGTTAAGTAGTTGTAAAGTAGCTAAAAATCAGTAGTTGCTAATGAACTAAAATGCTAAAGTTGACTGATGTGATGTGAACAAATAACCTTTGATTTGCATCCTCCAACTAAACAACCTCCTTTATGTTTTTGGCTTAAGTAACCTTCTGTCTAATTTAACCATAACAAACTCAACACACGAATTTGAATGTCAGATTTACATGTACTATTACGTCTAGTCTTTGAGGTCAGGCTGTTCTCTTAGTTGCTGTCACTAGCAGCATTATGTTTGCTATGTCGCAAGGCCATGTATTACAATACTGTCTGAGGTATTGAATAGATACAATACACATCACCAGGCTCGTCCACTATGTAGGCTAAACAATGCTGTGAATCCTCATTTACATTATACAGTCGGTGTATATTAGTCTATCCCTGTACATATTAGAGAAGGATATTGATGCGTCACATAAGTAATCCCTGCACAATCTCTTCACAGCACACTGCCAGCAGTAGCCTAATTCATTAGCCCAAATGTGCATGGACCATTGAACGCATGTTACGAAATAACTCTTAAGATGCCAAGCAGCATTTCGGACAACCATTGTTTATGAAACTGACTGAAAAATAAAGTACACTAGTTGGCTGTTAATGTGGTATACATTAACATACTGACACCTGCAACTAAACCTTATTATAACCCATGTACTATAGCAGTAACACACCAGTACTGAAAACTGCATGTGTGTTGAAAAACAAACATCGGTATTTTATTTCTTACTCAGCAACTCACTATCTACTCGGAAACAGATCTAGCTGTTCATCAAATGCACTATATTAGCAACATTATAGTGTGTCGCTAGTCTACTATACATTCTGAGGTGGACATAACCAGGTCAGTATTGTAAAAGGCAATTGTTCTCAATGACTAAAAGCCCACTTCTCAGGTGTTTATTAAGATACGATACGGTGGGGTGTTAAGGTAGGATACGGTAGAGTGGGACACTCCCATGGCCAACATTACATTGGTAAAGCTAGCATGTAATGTGAATCAAGCCTGGGATTAAGGGCTTTTATAGCAGCCATCTCAGAAGAGGCAGGGGGATCTGTAGTTGATGAGGTGAGACAATGCATTTGTCTCAGAGCTGTGCTCATTTAACTGGGGCTTCTCACCTCAGTTTAATATAGGGGCAGGATTGGCACAGCATATTTACAATAACTAGCCTTTATGAGGGGATAGGGCTGTGGTGGCAGAAAAGTAAGGGTGTGTGTGTGTACATGCGTGTGTGTGGGTATATGTTGGTATTTGAATCTTCTCCGGTTAATACAGTAAGTGCGTCATGAAGTGTGTCTTTGCCTCTCTGCAGTGATAAACATGCATCACCATCAGGGAATTATTAAAGTGTGTTGGGAACGTCTAGTTTAAATCTACTATATGATCTCTGAGACAGAGGCTCGTCTTGGCTCTGTGTTGGTTAGCTTTTGGTCTCTGACAGAGCTGGGCTGGTTGAACTTCTGTAGGACCTCGAATGAAACGCAGGCAGGCAATTCATGTGCAGTTTTTGCAGTTTGTTATGCTAATGCAATTGCAGTTGCCGGGCCTGTCATGACAAATGGTGTGTCCCTGCCAAAAAGTGTCACAATGGAATTCGATAAACTATTAGCGTCCGTTGCTATATCAACGTGTGATGACCTAAATGACATTATTTTAATCCCTGCTATGCAAACAAATCTGATTTCTGCAACAATTTTGCTTTTTAAACAAGTTTTGTTGAGCTAATAAGATGACAACATTACTTCAAACTACTTTTGGGTACCTTGTTAACGTTTCAACAACATGAAATCCATGTCTTAAACGTTGCTAGTTTTAGAAAAAGCAAAGAAAATGTGCAATCTGCTTGACACGTTACATACCTTACAGATCACAAAGTCAGCTCATTTCCACTCCATTCATATGCAAATAGATATGATTCATACAATGGCTTGTCTGGCTGGCATGGAATGGGCGGGGCACAAGTATTGTTATCTTAACGGTTCCTTCGGAAAGTATTCAGACCCCTTGACTCTTTCCAGATTTTGTTACGTTAGCCTTATCCTAAATTTATTAAATCGCTTTTTTCCCCCTCATCAATCTATAAACAATACCCCATAATGACAAAGAGAAAAACAGTTTTTGGACATTTTTGCAATTGTATTAAAAATAAACTGAAATATCACATTTGCATAAGCATTGAGACCCTTTACTCAGTACTTTGTTGAAGCACCTTTGGCAGTGATTACAGCCTCGAGTCTTCTTGGGTATGATGCTACAAGCTTGGCACACCTGTATTTGGGGAGTTTCTCCCATTCTTCTCTGTAGATCCTCTCCAGCTCTGTCAGGTTGGATGGGGAGTGTTGCTGCACAGCTATTTTCAGGTCTCTCCAGAGATGTTCGCTCAGGTTCAAGTCCGGGCTCTGGCTGGGCCACTCAAGGACATTCAGAGACTTGTCCTGAAGCCAGTCCTGTGTTGTCTTGGCTGTGTGCTTAGGGTCGTTGTCCTATTGGAAGGTGAACCTTCGCTCCAGTCAGAGGTCCTGAGCATGTTTTCATCAAGGATCTCTCTGTACTTTGCTCTGTTCATCTTTGCCTCGATCCTGACTAGTCTCCCAGTCCCTGCCACTGAAAAAAACATCCCCACAACATGCTGCCACCACCACCATACTTCACCATAGGGATGGTGCCAGGTTTCCTCCAGACTTGTCGCTTGGCATTCTGGCCAAAGAGTTCAATCTTGGTTTCATCAGACCAGAGAATCTTGTTTCTCATGGTCTGAGATTCTTCAAGCTTGCAAACTTCAAGCGGGCTGTCATGTGCCTTTTTACTGAGAGGTGGCTTCTGTCTGGCCACTCTACCATAAAGGCCTGATTGGTGGAGTGCTGCAGAGATGGTTGTCCTTCTAGAAATTTCTCCCATTTCCACAGAGAAACTCTAGAGCTCTGTCAGTGACCATCGGATTCTTGGTCACCTTCCTGACCAAAGCCCTTCCCCGATTGCTCAGTATGGCCCTGCAGAATCTTTTTTGTAACCTTCCCCAGATTTGTGCCTTCGACACAATCCTGTCTAGGAGCTCTACGGACAATTCCTTCAACCTCATCGTTTGTTTTTTTTTTGTCTGACATGCACTGTCAACTATGGGACCTTATTTAGACAGGTGTGTGTGCCTTTCCAAATCATGTCCAATCAAGTTGTAGAAACATCTCAAGGATTATCAATGGAAACAGGATGCTGAATGGCACAGCTGTCTATGGCACTGCACCTCAGTGCTAGAGGCATCAGTACAGACCCTGGTTCGATTCCAGGCTGTTTCACAACCGGCCGTGTTTGGGAGTCCTATAGGGCGACGCACAATTGGCCCAGCATTGTTAGGGTTTGGCAAGGGTAGGCCGGCATTGTAACTAAGAATTTGTTCTTAACTGACTTGCCTAGTTAAATAACTAAAATCGAGTCTCATAGCAAAGGGTCTGAATATTTATGTAAATAAGGTATTTTTGTTTTTATTAGATTTGCAAAAATGTATTTTTCTTTGTGGTATTGTGTGTAGATTGCTGAGGATTTTTTTGTTGAATACATTTTAGAATAAGGCTGTAAAGTAACAAAGTGGAAAAAGTCAAGGGGACTGAATACTTTCCGAAGGCACTGCATCTTTTTTAATGTGTTTTTTTTAACCTTTTTTATAAGCTTTTTGTCATTGAGAACATTTACTTTTCAAGAGAGACCTGGTCCAATAGCAGCAGGAGGGAACAACGTTTCAGACAAAACAATTCACGTACACTAACACAACATTAAACATAACTATAGAAATGCATACAGTACAACAATTACGTATGACTTTTTTTTTAAACACGAATGTCATGACTAATAAACAGCTGTTTTAAAGGCAATTACACTATTATATTTACATCGATTAAGTGTTTAAACTCCACCAACATGACTAGATCATCACATTTTAAAATGTTCAGGAGAGAATTCCAGGACTACTCTACCATGACCTGTTCTACTTCTTGGTACTGTTCAAAGCAAATGAGAATGGGACCGTAATTTATATTTATTTACCGACCTGATTAAAAAAATAACAAAGTAGCATTTTACCCAGTGTGGCCTTATAAATCAGTGTATACCAGTGTTTTTAAGCCTATGCAAGGTCAATGACAACCAGGCTACGGCGCTGTAGAGATCACAACGATATGTTAGACGTTTTTGATTGGTAATGAACATGAGAACCGCATGATATACTGAATCAAGTGCTCTCAGGGTTGTGTGTGTAAAACATCACAAAACTCTAAAACTGACAGTAATGTACATTGTACCAGCTCCTTCCTGGCCTCCAGAGAAAAGCAAGCCTTATGTCGGTAATAAAAACCTATTCTCAGCCTGAGCTTCCTTATCAAGTTCTCCACATGAACAGTGAAGCTCCGCTTGTCATCAACTACACTTTGACTTTATAGTATGTCCAGCCAATGTAGCAATGACATGAATAGTAACCGTCCTGGCATTTGAAAATGCCATGCATTTTGTTTTACCTGAATCCAGAAACAACTTCATACAGATTCTGTTGTATGATATTAAATGCTCTTTGGGCATTTTAAAAGCTAAAGCTGTGTATCTATTTTAGTTCCTAATATACAACAATGAATAATTTGGAACTAACAAATATGTTCAAGGGATACATTTACAACAATGAACACCTTGAGACCTTGCAATATTTAAGATTAATTTATTAAACTTTTATATTTTTTGGTACAGGTGTGTCAATTTATTTTTGCCGGTTTTTTTTTGTACTCACATGGCAATCGGACTAAAATACAGAATTATGGTGGAATAGAGAGGTGGGTGGGAGTAATGTTAAAGGGAACAGGGTAGTCAAAAGACAAGCAATTACATCTTGATCAGGTATGTAAATATACAGTTATTGAATTAAGTGAAATGTTCGATTGGACATGCAATGATGTTAATGGCAGACAGAAAATAAAGGATACCTGTCTAATTTATGTCAGTGGGGTTGATGATGGAGTTAAGGGACAGTACCTGGAAGAGGTGAGTTGTGAGAATCTCTGGGGTGGCGTTATGACCACTGAGTCATACATCTGAACAGTACCTACCTGGCAGTGAAGGTTACTTATCGTGACCTAGTGGTTAGCCTTGAGATTGGCACAGGGGTTCCTTCAGATAGTCAGTGTGGGTGCTGCTGACAGCATGGTGATGGCACCCACCACGAGGAGGCCTTCCACTCCTGGATGCTACACCTGTAAATGAGCTTGAGCATGATCATTTGTAAAATTGTCTAACCAGAAGTGTGACGGAGGTAGCTGGCCTTACCCACCCCTGTTGGACACTAGTGACGAGAACCTCAACAGTGTCCAGTGCCTGGACTTACCTGCTCCTGTTAGTCTGACACAAGCTACCTGTGAGAGAATTTGATGGATTAGTGCAGTGTTATAAATGAGAGATGCACTACGTGACACAAAGTATGTGGACACCTGCTCTGCGAACATCTCATTCCAAAATCATGGGTATTCACTTCGTATGGACAGAATTATCAATATTTAACTTTCATAAAATCACAAGTGTAATACATCAAAATAAAGCTTAACTTCTTGTTAATCCAGCTGCTGTCAGATTTCAAAAAGGCTTTATGGCAAAAGCTCACCATCCGATTATCTGAGGACAGCGCCCCGCATACAAAACCATGAAAAACATTTCAACCAGGCAGGTGTGACACAAGTCAGAAATGGCGATATAAAAAATGCCTTACCTTTTGATATTCTTCTGTTGGCACTCCAAAAGGTCCCAGTTACATCACAAATGGTCTTTTTGTTCGATAATGTCCTTTATATCCATAAAAAAAGTTTAGCTGGCACGCTTCAGTCAATAATCCACCCAGTTTCCCTCCATCAAAATGCATCCCAAACGTTACTAATGATCTTTTCCAAACAAGTCAAACAATGTTTATAATCAAACCTTAGGTACCCTAATACGTAAATAAACAATCAAATTTAAGACGGAGAATCGTTAGTCTTTACCGGAGAAAAATACCAAAGAACGAGCTCTCATTCACGCGCTTGTAAACATTACAGCCAAAATGGGAGCCACCTAAACTACAATTTCTGGCAAATTCTTCCAAAAACCAGCCTGAAACACTTTCTAAAGACTGACATCTAGTGGAAGACCTAGGAACTGCAATCTGGGAGGACTTCGCCTAATAATAAAAGTGACAGCCATTGTAAATGGTGGTAGGCAGAATTCTTTTGTAATTTTTATTTAGAATTTTTTGGGGGATGGTTTGTCCTCGGAGTTTCGCCTGCCATATCAGTTCTGTTATACTCAGACATTATTTTAACAGTTTTAGAAACATTTGTTTTCTATCCAAATCTACCATATGCATAACCTAGCTCCTGGGCCTGAGTAACAGGCAGCTTACTTTGGGCACGCTTTTCATCTGGGTGTGAAAATACTGCCCCCTACCCAAGAGAGGTTAATGTTGAGTTGGTCCTCCCTTTACTGCTACAACAGCCTCCACTCTTCTGGGAAGGCTTTCCACTAGATGTTGGAACATTCCTGTAAGGACTTGGGGTTTAGGTCAGGGCTCGGTGCAGGCCAGTCAATTTCTTCCACACCGATCTCAACCAACCATTTCTGTATGGACCTCACTTTGTGCACGAGGGCATTGACATGCTAAAACAGGAAAAGGCCTTACCCAAACTGTTGTCACAAAGTTGGAAACAGAATTGTCTAGAATGTCATTGTATGCTGTACCGTTAAGATTTCCCTAAACTGGAACTAAGTGGCCCAGCCTAAACAATGAAAAACAGCCCCAGACCATTATTCCTCCACCAAACTTTACAGTTGGCGCTATGCATTGGCACAGGTAGCGTTTTTGTGGCATCGGCCAAACACAGATTAGTTTGTTGGACTGCCAGATGGTGAAGTGTGATTCCTCACTCCAGAGAACGCATTTCCACTGCTCCAGAGTCCAATGGCGGAGAGCTTTACAGTACTCCAGCCGACCCTTGGCATTGCGCATAGTGATCTTAGCCTTGTTTGTGTCGCTGCTTGGCCATGGAAACCCATTTCGTGAAGCTCCCGACGAACAGTTCCTGTGCTGATATTGCTTCCAGAGGAAGTTTGGAATGCGATAGTAAGTGATGCAACCAAGGACAGACAATTTGTAGACGCTTCAGCACTCAGCGGTCCTGTTCTGAGTTTGTGTGGCCTACCACTCCGTGGCTGAGCCGTTGTTGCTTCTAGACATTTCCACTTCACGATAACAGCACTTTCCGGCTGTGGCGGTCATGAAATTGTCAGCCGGGGATTGTCAAGCAAATAACTGCCCGTCTCATGGTAATTGTCTGTTAATTAACACACATTTAGCGTCTCCTGTCTTCCACGTATAGCCTTCAAGCCACTGATGCAAACCTTTGGAACATCAACATTTTTAAAGTCTAATAAATCCATTTTTTTATTTTAGACCGGTCTAAAGAAACAGACTACATTTTCTTCATATGTTTCAGAACAGAATGGCATACTCTGCGTTATCCTTATGTTAGGCCCTGATCTGGATATGGCTGTGGGCTACACTAGTCCACTTAGAAGACAAGATTTGCTTAGATTGCCACAGCATTATTTTATACTATGAAGAATACAGTTGAACATAGCTGAATAAAATAAAGGATATTTTCTCCAAATTATTTGAGTGCGCACATGGGGCTATTCTGTGACGGGTTAACAAAGAAACAGGTATGCTTAATTTAGTTATTTATGCAACTTTAGTTGTGATACAAATGTTGGGCTATATGTTTAGATTTATTATGCATTCTAATGCTGCATGATGCGACTGATGGTGATTTGAAAAAAGTCTTATTAAAGGCATGAGCTCTGCTTTGTTTTTTGCACAGGCTGTACACACTCCATCAGTCTCTCATTCATAATTTTGACAAGCACTTGATAATGCCTCAAATGTCCCAGCTGCATCCCCTTTGTGTGGCCATAATCCCCCTAAAAAAATCCATTGTTTTTTTTCAGCCAGTCGCTGTTGTGCCCTTGGGCTGAAAATAATAATTCCCTTCTCCCCGCTGCGTGCCAAAGCACCGCTCACTCACATGGCTCTGTTATGTGATTGGTCCTTATCCAATTCCGAGGCGCATATTGGAAGAACTGTCCACATTTATTTTTCGTCAGCCAACAAGATGAGTAGGCCTATGTCAATCTACTATCCTGCATAGTACAAAAGTTGACCTATTCTGTGCGATAAATAAATATTCCAAACATAGTCTGGGATAGTTGTGGGATGTGATGGATCCTAAATTAATAAAACCACTAGCATAAACTTTTTAAGCAATGAGCCTGACAACACATGAGAACATTTAGCCTAATAGTTTATGATCAACATTTTAAGCTATTTCTCCACATTATAAGTGCAGCAATGCGCACACTATGGCTATAAGCATGAATGTTCCATTAGCAGGAAAACACCATTCTCAAGAATGACCACACATGCGATTGTATGTAATGCTTTTATTATGAAGGTGCATTTTTATGGTGAAAAATGATCTTCCCCAAACTTAACTCAAGCGCTGCGTATGTATGCCAGTTAGGCTCTACACCCGCTGTAAAGCAGCTTAATGTGCTTCATTTTAAGAAGTTATTCGGATACAAACCTTATCAAAACCTATAGGCTACATGAGGTGAAAACCTATAGGCCAATAGGCTACATGAGGTGAAAACCTATAGGCCAATAGGCTACATGAGGTGAAAACCTATAGGCCAATAGGCTACATGAGGTGAAAACCTATAGGCCAATAGGCTACATGAGGTGAAAACCTATAGGCCAATAGGCTACATGAGGTGAAAACCTATAGGCCAATAGGCTACATGAGGTGAAAACCTATAGGCCAATAGGCTACATGAGGTGTGCGACTATAATTTGAGAAAGTTGCACAAAAAAACATGCACTGTTTGCCTTAAGCTGGGCATCATTCACAAGTGATAGGCTAATATTGTCACCCATCACACTATTCTTGATTTAGTCTGGTCTTTACAATTACTAAATAATATCTGTGTGAATTTAGTTTTTTATTTTAAATGGAACATTATTATGCGCCTGTCTCAACAGGGGCAACGGGAAAAAATACATAAATGGCGAATGAAGGATGCTTTTCTCGTGGTTCATTTTAATGCCAGCCATGTTTTAAAGAGAAGCAATATGCTTAATATTAGGAATATTAGTTCCAATAACCCTTTTTAATGGGTTACAGAAGGGAATTTAGAGTTAAGCAAATTCTCTTCCTTTACTGAGCTTAATGATTATTGCCTCCACCCACTTGGTAACGTGATCGGTCGCCGTCAGATGCCAGCTGTTGCCATTCCTGCGTTTTGTGAAGGGTCCGATGAGGTCCACCCCTAACATTTTAAAGTGTTAGAGAAGATTACTTCATTCTTACCCGTATCTGTGTCAGTGTGCAGATGTTCATATTTTTAGGATACTGACACACACATTCTATAGTATTGAACTCTGCTGTGGTCAAATAAAGCAACCACTACAAAATAAATTATCAGGGCAAAATTTGAATTGTGATATTTACCGTTCATGTGCCATGGTGAAACAACTGATGTGCTTCAACTCCAGTGCCACAGTCTTCACCCTCAAACTTCTGGCAGGCTAGACCAGTACTGACCTTTTTTAAGTGACAAATTGAACCATTGTGTGCTCTATGACATTAATTGAAATCATAATAATGGTTAACTGTTTAGCGGGCTCCTGAGTGGCACATCGGTCTAAGGCACTGCATCTCAGTGCAAGAGGCGTCACTACAGTCCCCGGTTCAAATTCAGGCTGTATCACATCCGGCTGTGGTTGGGAGTCCCATAGGGCGTTGCACAATTGGCCCAGCGTCGTCAGGGTAGGCCGTCACTGTAAATAAGAATTTATTTTTAACTGATTTACCTTGTTTGTTTTTTTTTACATACCCTGAATTTCTAGCGTTGGCTAAATAAAACTGTCTGGCTAGCTAGCTGACTAGGCAGCCTGATGTTAATAAGTACAGTAGAAAGCAATGTTAATCTAAAAAATGCTTATTTCTTCCTATTTAACAATATTTTCTTATAAAGACAAATAATGGTAAAGAAAGTGTTATTCTTCCAGTCTTTTCGGTCTTCTGAAGCACTGGGTAGTCAGTCAAAAACACCTCCTTGGAGAGCGATTCTGAGGTAATAATTTCACGCAGACTGAGCGAGTGCTTATGATGTGAACTAGAACTGCCCAAGTCCTCCGTGACCGCTATGAGGTAAAATAGAGCTAAGCAACCACCATAGCAATGGATGCTTTGGTTCATTACGTAGGCTGGTCAGAATTTTGCAAGTTCTAGCAACAGCTGTAGCAACTGAAGCTAGAACTCATCGAATCCCATTGTGACGCAGTGGGAGGGGACACTTCTTTTTGGCAGGGGGACAGTATTTGGCACGACAGGCCCTATAAAATCTGCATTGTGGACGGAATCACGGAATTCAGACATTAAAACAGAATTCAACAATATTCAGAAATGTATTGAACTGAGTACGAAGTCAACTAAATGTATTAAACTAATTAGAAAATCCATTAATTTGCCAAAGATTATCATAAGACATTAACAAATCAGTGATTCATATTTTCCTTCAACTTTCTGAAAAGGTAAGGGCACAGGAATACCCCCGTGTGAGTGCGCGTTCATCGACCACTTTGTGTAGCCGATAGCGATGATGCTAATGTAATGACAACCATCTTCTGGAAGATGGAAAGGTTCTCAATTACTAAATTACAGTTCATATAAGGAAATCAATCAATTGAAATAAATTCATTAGACCCTAATCTTTGGATTTCACATGACTGAGCAGGGGTGTGGGCCTGGGAGGGCATAGGCCCACCCACTTGGCCAATCAGAATGAGTTTTTATCCACAAGGTCTTTATTACAGACAAATACTCAGTTTCATCAGCTGTCCAGGTGGCTGGTCTCAGATGATTCCGCAAGTGAAGAAGTCGGATGCGGAGGTCCTGGGCTGGCATGCTTACACGTCGGCTGCGGTTGTGAAACCGGTTGGACGTACTGCCAAATTCTCTAAAATGACTTCGGAGGAGGCATATGGTAGAGAAGTTAACATAAAATTCTCTGGCAACAGCTCTGGTGGACATTCCTGCAGTCAGCATGCCAATTGCATGCTCCCACAACTTGAAACATCTGTGGCGTTGTGTGACAAAACTGCACATCTTAGTGGCCTTTTATTGTCTCCAGCTAGAGGTGCACCTGTGTAATGATCATGCTGTTTAACATCTTATGGCTGAGATCCCGTTAACGGGATCGACTTGACAACAGCCAGTGAAAGTGCAGGGCGCCAAATTCAAACAAATCTCATAATTAAAATTCCTCAAACGTACAAGTATTTTACACCATTTTAAAGATAAACTTGTTGTTAATCCCACCAGTGTCCGATTTCTAAAAGGTTTACGACGAAAGCACACCATCTGATTATGTTAGGTCAGTACCTAGTCACAGAAACACAGCCATTTTTCCAGCCAAAGATTTACAAAAAGCAGAAATAGAGATAAAATTAATCACTAACCTTTGATCTTCATCAGAAGACACTCATAGGACTTCATGTTACACAATACATGTATGTTTTGTTCGATAAAGTTCATATTTATATCCAAAAACCTTAGTTTACATTGGCGTGTTATGTTCAGTAATGTTTTGCCTCTAACATCCGGGGATTTTGCAGAGAGCCACATCAATTTACAGAAGTACTCATAATAAACATTGATGAAAGATACAAGTATTAAACATGGAACTTTAGATAAACTTCTCCTTAATGCAACCGCTGTGTCAGATTTCAAAAAACCTTTACGGACAACGCACACCATGCTATAATCAGAGTACAGCGCTCAGAGCTCAAATAAACCATACAGATATCCGCTATTTGAGTCAACAGAAGTCAGAAATAGCATTATAAATATTCACTTACCTTCTATCTTCATCAGAATGCACTCCCAGGAATCCCAGTTCCACTAAATGTTTGTTTTGTTCAATATAGTCCATCATTTATGTCCAAATACCTTAATTTTATTTGCGCGTTCAGTCCAGTAATCCACATTAATGACACGCAGGTCAGACAAAGTCAAACAATTTCATTACAGTTTGTAGAAACATGTCATGATGTTTTTAACATAAATCTTCAATAATGTTTCAACCGGAGAATTCCTTTGTCGAAAGAAATGCGATGGAATGCAGGTCGCTCTCACATGAGCGTGCATGTTCAGCTCGTGCCAGACACCTGACTGGAAGCTCTCCTTCCCTCATTCTTCACAGAAGCATCAAACAAGGTTCTAAAGACTTTCGACATCAAGTGGAAGCCTTAGGAAGTGCAAAATGACCAATACCCCACTGTATATTGGATAGGCAAACTTCAGATTTCCCACTTCCTGGTTGGATTTTTTCTCAGGTTTTTGCCTGCCATATGAGTTCTGTTATACTCAGACATCATTCAAACAGTTTTAGAAACTTGAGTTTTCTATCCAAATCTACTAATAATATGCATATCTTAGCTTCTGGGCCTGAGTAGCAGGCAGTTTACTCTGGGCACCTTATTCATCCAAGCTACTCAATACTGCCCCCAGCCATAAGTTAATCAGCTTCATGATATGCCACACCTGGCAGATGGATGGATTATGTTGGCAAAGGATAAATGCTCACTAACATGGATGTAAACACATTTCTGCACAACATTTGCGAGATATATGCTTTTTGTGCATATGGACAATTTCTGGGATTTTTTATTTCAGCTCATGAAACATGGGACCAGCACTTTACATGTAGCGTTTGTATTTTTTTTGTTCAGTATACATAGTACCCTATGCCTACCTGGCAGAATTTATATCATGATTATTTTCATCAATCCAGTGGTCTTTTTTGTATAATCTGCAGTCACATGAGCACTCCAGGAATATTGCTAATCAAACGGTCTCTGGCTGGTGCACAGTTGAATTAAAGGGTAACGACAATCAAAAATCTAAATGTCTTAGATTTTTCCCAGACCCCAAATTTGGTCTCCTGATGTGGTTTAAGCATTGTTGTGGACTTGGAACAATCAAATTATTTTTGCTGTTTCAAAAACCTTACTGTTTAAGACAAAATGGAGAAAACTGATTTTGGATGGAGGATACTGTGTAAGCGCTATGTTGAGATTGTGATCGAGGAAAGTGACACAGAAGGTTGGTACTATTGTTTTGCCTGTGTCTTAACTCACTAGCTCTGTAGGTACAGGGAGGACATTTGGAGAAGGATTAGGCTACTTACATTACTTGATTGATTTGTTTTTAATACAATCAATGTATTGGTTATTAGTGAGCTGACGAAATAGCAGGACTGGAATAATCCCTCCCACGTATAGAATCCTGATCCCCTCTTCTTATTTATTTATATTACTCCTCTTGTCTTTGCCCTTGTAGTCCAGTAGCAATGCCAGGCTTAGGCTGTACAAGGTTTTAAAAACCAAGAGCATGCTACTGCTGTACCAACAGTCAGATAAACACGTTGGGGAAACTGACTTTATATGGCTGCCAGTGCAAACAAGATAGTACGGAGAGGCGTTAGAGCAAAAGGCCAAATGGGACTTCAATCTCTCTCTCGCTCTGAAAAGAAATTCTGAATGTTTTTATCCCAAGACCTCTCCTTCAGCCCTCAACGCCGCTCATTCAGCTATGGTGATATTCACCGTGGATGAGTATGCAGAATATTTAGCTAGTAATGGAGGCTATTGTGAAGGGTAATATACTTGCTAATGTAGATGGGGGCGAAAGGCCACAAGCTAGCTGCGTGGTTTCGCAAGCCTCTTTAGAAACCAGTGAACTATGAAAGGCAGTCTCTTCAGCTGCCCTCTCTCGCCCAGGAGCTCCGGGGGGTTGTGGCACTGGTATCATAGCACTAAAAGTCTGCTGTTTGACTACAGAGACTAGAATGGTCTCAGTGACACAACCCTGAATGCCCCAAAACCACAGGGGCACTCTCTGCTGCAAGGATGCAGACAATGTGTTTCTTTTTTTATGTACAAAAAATAGCCTACCTCCAATTTTATCAAAAAGAAATAGAAAGCATCCCTTAAGTGAATTTAAATGCCTTGATCTTTAGGAAGGTGTAAACAATGTATAATTATTTTGTATGTTCTGTATATTGTTTTGACACTAACTCCACTGCATTAAGTGCATACCATTTAGATTTTGGGGGGATTCAGGATTTGTTAGGCTACATTTAAAGAGGGTTTACATTCTTGTGCAGCTAAATCAGCCCATCAGTTTTCAATTATATGCAGTGGCAGAGGAAATCTGATGTACAGTACCCTCAAAGTATTGAGACCCCTTGACTTTTAAAAAATTGTTACGTTACAGCCTTATTCTAAAATGTATTAAATCGTTTTTTCCCCCTCAATCTACACACCCCATAATGACAAAGCAAAAACAAGTTTTTAGACATTATTGCAAATGTATTATTTTTTTAAACTGATCACGGTTACATAAGTATTCAGACCATTTACGCAATACTTTGTTGAAGCACCTTTGTCAGTGATTACAGCCTTGATTCTTCTTGGGTATGACGCTACAAGCGTAGCTTGAAATTGCGCTTAGGTGCATCCTGTTTTCATTGATCATCCTTGAGATGTTTCTACAACTTGGAGAACACCTTTTGGTAAATTCAATTGACTGAACATGATATGGAAAGGCACCCACCTGTCTATATAAGGTCCCGTTGACAGTGCATGTCGGAGCAAAAACCAAGCCATGAGGTCGAAGGAATTGTCCGTAGAGCCCCGAGACAGGATAGTGTCGAGGCACAGATCTGGGGAAGTGTTCCAAAAAATGTCTGCAGCATTGTAGGTCCCCAAGAACACAGTGGCCTCCATCATTCTTAAGTGGATGAAGTTTGGAACCACCAAGACTTCCTAGAGCTGTCCGCCCGGCCAAACTGAGCCCTCGGGGGAGAAGGGTCTTGGTCAGGGAGGAGACCAAGAAGCCGATGGTCACTCTGACAGAACTCCAGAGTTCCTCTGTGGCGATGGGAGAACCTTCCAGAAGGACAACCATCTCTGCAGCACTCCACTAATCAGGCCTTTTATGGTAGTGTCCAGACGGAATTCACTCGAAGGTAAAATGCACATGACAACCCGCTTGGAGTTTGCCAAAAGGCACCAAAAGACTCAGACCATGAGAAACAAGTTGCTCTGGTCTGATGAAACCAAGATTGAACTCTTTGGCCTGAATGCCAAGCATTACGTCTGGAGGAAACCTGGCACCATCCCTACGATGAAGCATGGTGGCAGCATCATGCTGTGGGGATGTTTTTAAGTGACAGGGACTGGGAGACTAGTCAGGATCGACACGAAGATGAACGGAGCAAAGTACAGAGATCCTTGAAAACCTACTCAGGACCTCAGACTGGGGCGAAGGTTCAACTTCCAACAGGACAACGACCCTAAGAACAGCCAAGACAGCACAGGAGTGGCTTCAGGACAAGTCTCTGAATGTCCTTGAGTGGCCCAGCCAGAGCCCAGAATTGAACCCGATCGAACGTCTCTGGAGAGACCTGAAAATAGCTGTGCAACAACACTCCCCATCCAACCTGAGAGAGCTTGAGAGGATCTGCAGAGAAGAATGTGAGAAACTCCCCAAATACAGTTGTGCCAAGCTTGTAGCATCATACCCAGGAAGACTCAAGTCTCTAATTGCTGCCAAAGGTGCTTCAGCAAAGTACTGACTAAAGGGTCTGAATACTTATGTAAATGTGATATTTCTTTTTTTTTTAATATAAATTAGCAATACATTTTTTGCTTTGTCATTATGGGGTATTCTGTGCAGATTGATTCAGATTTTTTTTTTCGTTGAATAAGGCTGTAACAATGTGGAAGAATTAAGGGGTCTGAATACTTTCCGACAGCACTGTCGATTTGATGAATGGGTTTTTAGAGGGACAATAGAGAGCGGAGTACCATGCCATTAGTAAGTTTGGTAGGCTACTAATGACCAGCTGCAATGGTCAAATGTAATATGACTGCGGTCAAGACTAGTGACTGCTGGTGTGGTGGTAATGGCAGTCACCCTAACAGCCCTACTTCAGACGACGGCAATTTCACAATTTAACATTTTAACCTTTATTTATATACAGTTTTTATAATTACTACCACAAAGATGACCCGCTAGTCCACCCACCATCAAATGTCAACTTAATGGTCATGTGCAATGTTCCCTCACATTTTTTTGTGCCACTGAGCAAATTTCAGGTCTGCTAAGCACAAACTATCTGTCCCCATAGGACACAGGTGTCAAACTCATTCCACGGAGGGCCGAGTGTCTGAGGGTTTTCGTTCCTCCCTTGTACTTGATTGATGAATTAACATCACTAATTAGTTAGGAACTCCCCACACCTGGTTGTCTAGGGCTTTATTGAAAGGAAAAACCAAAAACCTGCAGACACAAGGCCCTCCGTGGAATGAGTTTGACACCCCTGCCATAGGAGAACCTTTTTTGGTTCCAGGGAGAACCTTTTTTGGTTCCAGGGAGAACCTTTTTTGGTTTCATGTAGAACGCTCTGTGGAAAGGGTTCTACCTGGAACCAAAAAGGGTTCTTCACAGTGTTATCCTATGGGGACAGCCAAATAACAATTTTGGGTTCTAGATACCATACACTCGTAGAAAAATTTGCTATGTGAAATAAGTCAACTTTGAGCACCTTTTATCTCTTGAATGTTTTGACATTCAGGTCTAAAAAAACACGTTCTGAGCACTTCGGGAAAATATGTATGGAAAGTTTCGTTCAAATCAAAAGGGGTGCTGTCAAAAAGTGATTCAAATGGATTTACCCTTGGCAGCTGATGGCCTGGAATTGATTTAGCCTATTTTCTGTAATCTATGATTTATGTGACGGGAACAATGCAATGGATGCTAAGTGAAACAGCTTATTTTCATTCATATAGGCTCCAGCCAGCCTGTAGGTATTTTTAGCTCTGCCTTGGTGTATTCCATTGAGCAGGCATTGTCACTTTGGGCTTTTTCAGATAGTTGTCATGGGTTATTTGGTATTCCCTCCAGAAGCTAGCTCCAATGTTACCCTTCCCCTCCCCTCAATATGCTTTGGCTTCATTAGCCTCTAAACTAGCAGGCTGGCACCCTGGGTGTCAGGACCAAGTGCTACACTGATTAGACTATCAACCAATTGCAAACCAAGCCCTGGCTTTTCCCCCTAGCCTCTTCACTTCATGTGGATTTGAAAAATATAAGAATGCGAACATCAAGTAAATGTCTTAGAATAGAATAATAATAAACATAAACATTTTAGCATAAGTATAGTACAAGAAGGTACAATATTTACACGTGTATTGGGGATGGGGGGTAGTTTATAAACTGAGCACTATTACAAGAGTCTGGTAGCAGCAGTTCTCGTGTGTGTCAGGGAATTTGGAAGTATTCAGACCACATTTTGTTACATTACAGACTTTTTCTCATCAATCTACACACAATACGCCATAATGACAAACCAAAAAAACTGATCGCATTCACGTAAGTATTCAGACCCTTTACTCAGTACTTTGTTGAAGCACCTTTTGGTAACGATTACAGCCTCAAATCTTCTTGGCTATGACGCTACAAGCATGGCACACCTGTATTTAGTAAATGCTTTCTTAACACTTATTTTTCTTAACTGCATTGTTGGTTAAAGGCTTGTAAGTAAGCATTTTGCTGTAAGGTCTACTACACATGTTGTATTCGGTGACAGATACCATTTGATATGGGGAGTTTCTCCAATTCTACTCTGCAGACCCTCAAGCTCTGTCAGGTTGGATGGGGCCGGCCTCCCAGGTGGCACAGTGGTCTAGGGCACTGCATCGCAGTGATTGCTGTGCCACTAGAGATTCTGGGTTCGAGTCCACGCTCTGCCGCAGCTGGCCATGACCGGGAGACCCATAGGGCAGCGCACAATTGGCCCAGCGTCGTCCGGGTTAAAACCTGATGATGATAGAGGGCGCTATTTACACTTTGGGGGAAAACGTGCACAATTTAAACGGCCTCGTACTCTACTCTTGCTCGTACAATATGCATATTATTATTACTATTGGATAGAAAACACTCTCTAGTTTCTAAAACCGTTAGAATTTTGTCTGAGTTAAACAGAACTCATTTGGCAGCACACTTTCTGACCAGGAAGTGGAAAGTCTGAAAATGATCCTCTGTTCAAGGGCCTGCCTATAAATGGGCATGACACATGCACGTCATACACCTTCCAATAGATGTCAAGAGGATGTGAGAGAAGAAAGGAAGTGTTTATCTTGGTCTGAGGTGGAATAAATCATCTTGGCACGACGAGTCATCCATTTTTTTTTTTCTGGAGAGCGCACAGGTGGACCTGGAATTGCCTTTTGAAAAGCCGTCGTTATAGGCGAATACTATTTCCGGCTTTGATTTTATTTGATACATGTCACAATATCATCGTATAGTATGTTTTTTCAATATAGTTTTATTAGATTTTTGAAAATTTTTCGGGACGTTAGGCGTGTTTCGTTGTCTGTGTTTGTTGACGATGGGGAGCTTCGCGTCACTTAGCCAGTGTGCTTGCTAGTTCAAGAGGGAAACACGATGTTCTAAATCCAAACAACGACTGTTCTGTACAAAGGACCCCTTGTCCAACATTCTGATGGAAGATCACGAAAGTAAGAAACATTTTATGATGCTATTTCATATCTGTCGAACTGTGTACTAGTAGTTTTGCGCCCAGGTTTTGGGCACTTGGTCGACATAACGTAAGCCTTATGTAGTAATGAAGTTATTTTTTAGAATTCTAACACGGCGATTGCATTAAGAACTAGTGGATCTATCATTTCCTATACAACATGTTTTTTGTTGTTGTAATGTTTATGAATAGCTATTTGGTCAGAATAGGTGAGAGTCTAATAGAAATATCCGCACATTCTGGGAAAAATAAGCTACATTAGCATAATGGATAACCACTGATTTCAGCTCTAAATATGCACATTTTCGAACAAAACATAAGTGTATGTATAACCTGATGTTATAGGACTGTCATCTGATGAAGGTTAGTGAAAATTGATATCTTTTGCTGGTTTATTCGCTAACGTGCCTATTGCTATCGCTAATGTGCCTTGATGAATGAATGCGGTTGTGTGTAGGCTATTGTAGTAAGCTAATATAATGCTATACTGTGTTTTCGCTGTAAAACACTTAAAAAATCTGAAATATTGGCTGGATTCACAAGATGCTTGTCTTTCATTTCTGTACACGATGCATTTTTCAGAAATGTTTTATGATGAGTATTTAGGTATTCCACGTTGGTCTCTATATTTACTCTGGCTGCTTCGGTGCTATTTTTGACGGTAGCTGTATGCACATTTTTCGAACAAAACATAGATTTATTGTGTAACATGTTATAAAAGACTGTCATCTGATGAAGTTGTTTCTTGGTTAGTTTGGTTGGTTCTTGGTTAGTTAGGTTGGCTTTGTGCATGCTACCTGTGCTGTGAAAAATGTCTGTCCTTTGTATTTGGTGGTGAGCTAACATAAATATACGTGCTGTTTTCGCTGTAAAACATTTTAAAAATCGGACATGTTGACTGGATTCACAAGATGTGTATCTTTCATTTCCTGTATTGGACTTGTTAATGTGTGAAAGTAAAATATTTCTCAAAAATATTTTTTGAATTTCGCGCTCTGCCTTTTCAGTGGAATGTGGGAGAAGTTCCGCTAGCGGAACGCCTCGGCCAAACAGGTTAAGGGAAGGTTTGGCCAGCAGGGATGTCCTTATCCCATCGACAAGGTGTTTGGTGTTTCCTCCAACTCATTGGTGCAGCTGGCTTCCGGGTTAAGTGGGTGTTGTGTCAAGAAGCAGTGCGGCTTGGTTGGGTTGTGTTTCAGAGGACACACAGATCTCGACTTTCGCCTCTCTCAAGTCTATGGGAGTTGCAGCGATGAAACTAACTACCAATTGGATACCATGAAAAAGGGGTAAAACTAAGTTGGATGGAGAGCGTCGCTGCACAGCTATTTTCAGGCATTTCGAGAGATGTTCGATTGGGTTCAAGTCCGGGCTCTGGCTGGGCCGCTCAAGGACATTCAGAGACTTGTCCCGAAGCCACTCCTGTGTTGTTTTGACTGTGTGCTTAGGGTCGTTGTCCTATTGGAGGTGATCCTTGTCTGATGTCCTGAGTGCTCTGGAGCAGGTTTTCAAGGATCTCTCTGTACTTTGCTTCGTTCATCTTTGTCGTTCCAGACTAGTCTTCCAGTCCCTGCCTCTGAAAAACATCCCCACAGAGAATCTTGTTTCTCATGGTCAGAGTTCTTTAGGTGCCTTTTGGCAAACTCCAAGCAGGCTGTCGTGTGCCTTTTACTGAGGAGTGGCTTCCATTTGGCCACTCTACCATAAAGACCTGAGTGCTGCAGATATGGTTGTCCTTCTGGAAGTTTCTTTTATCTCCACAAAAGAGCTCTGGAGCTATGTCAGTGACCATCGGCTTCTTGGTCTCTTCCCTGACCAAGGCCCTTCTCCCCCAATTGCTCAGTTTGTGCCTCACCTCATCCTGTCTCTGAGCTCTACGGACAATTCCTTCGACATCTTGGCTTGGTTTTTGCTCTGACATGCACTGTCAACTGTGGGACCTTTTATATAGCCAGGTGTGTGTGTGCCTTTCCATATCATGTCCAATCAATTCAATTTACCACTGGTGAACTACAAGTTGTAGAAACATCTCAAGGATGATCAATGAAAAGAGGATGCATCTGAGCTCAATTGTGTCTCATAGCAAAGGGTCTGAATACTTATGTAAATAAGGTATCTGTTTTTATTTGTAATGCATTTCTAAACCGGTTTTCACTTTGTCATTATGGGGTATTGTGTGTAGATGTAATTTTTTTAAAATTAAATACAGCGTTATTCTAAAATGTAACGTAACAATGTGGAAAAAGTCAAGGGGTCGGAATATTTTTCGAATGCATTGTGTGGGTGTGTGCTAAGAGGAGGAGAATCAGAGCAGGTGTTCAGTTCAAGGGTTCAGCGTTCTGATTGCTTGTAGATACCGACAGGCTCTATCAGACCTCCTGTTCCGATACCGTCTGCCCGATGGTAAGGAGACAAAAGCTTGTGGCTGTGGTGTGAGGTCCTTGATGCTGTGTGCTTTCCTCTGTCACCGTTTTGAGTAGATGGGTGGGAGCATGGTCCCAGTGACATACTGGGACGTCTTCACCACCCGCTGGAGGGCCTTGCGGTCGTGGACGGAGCAATTCCCGTACCAAGGCTGTGATGCATTTGGTCAGGACACTCTCGATGGTGCAGTGGTAGTATTTGGGAAGGACCCAGGCGGCATGCTGAATTTCTTCAGCCGCCTTAGGAAGTAGAGACGCTGGTGCGCCCTCTTAGCCAGTGGTGGCGTTGGGCCACAACAAGTCCAAACCATTCTATTCAGTTATATCCACACATGGTATGACAACCATAGTCGAATGTTAAAGCACTATAGGCCTACAGATCACATATAGATCTGGGCTAAATCAAATCATCGAAGTTGCCCAAAGACAGAAAGATCCCATGCTTTGTAAACAACAGGTGTAGACTACGGTGAAATGCTTACTTTCTGGCCCTTCCCAACAATCGGTTCAGGGCAGGGTACTGGGCATAGGCTGTCTAGTGATAACTGTTTAACAGTCTGATGGCCAGGAGCTAGAAGCTGTTTGCCCCCGACGATCCATTGGGCTGACCGCACCACCCTCTAGAGAACCCTGTGGTTGCGGACGATGCAATTGCCGTACCAGGCAGCGATGGTCTTAATGGTGCATCTGTAGACGTTTGTGGGTCTTAGGGGCCAAGCCAAATTTCTTCAGAACATGTATATCTAGTACCATGCTAAGGCAGTACTTTGACAAATTCCTATCCAAACCATTCAGACCTCCATTAGGAGCTGAGGGGCTAGGGGTGAGAAAATTAAGGATTTGGTTTGGAACTGGGCCTTTTGTAAGAAGTCCCCTGCAGGCTGTGACCCTGCTTTGCGGTGAGCGGTCTCATCGGGGGGCAGGTTAAACTCGTTAGCTTCACATGATGACATGGCACACTAGCTCCACACAGGAGAGAGAGCCTGGGACACTGCCTGGTGGACATAAAACATCTCAAATCCTGGCTAGCTCGCCATCCTTTATTAATAAACAAAGACTCCCATTAAAGCCACGGTCTGTAAGATGTCCAGTGACCTTATTGTAGGAATCAAGATATTGGCACGTAAAAATTATCGGTATTGGCTCCATTGTAAAAAAAATACAAAAAAATGTTGATGACTCTGAGGGTCTTTCAGAGTGTGGCTTTCAACTCTATCTCATTGTGTTTATGTTAGCCTGTGACTGCAACTATACTGTTCCCCTGGTATCTACCTCCTTTATAGACCACACTGTCTCTTTTTAATAAGGTGTGTTTTATTAGGTTGTCGCTGCTTTGGAAGAAACATTGTCCATAATGAAATATTAAAATCTATTCCTGAGTAATGTGTGCTTTGTATGCGTTTTAAGAGAAGGAAGATGTTTGAGAGGAGAGAGAATACTGGCTGGACCTTAAGAGGGGTACAGCAGTGTTATGTAATAATTTATCTAAAATTGAATAATTGAATGTGCCTTCAGGAGGTGCTTGGTGGGAGCTGTGTGTGAGAGAGAGAGGCCTAGCGAATCAGTCTTGAGGTGGAGGGGTCATTCTCATGCCAGCCTCCTTTCCTCCTTCCTGCAGGCAGACTTAACCTGATATTACCCCGGCCGCCACCATCACATCCTTTACCAGTCACCGGAACAAGTCGCTGAAACTAATTTCAATCCAAAATCCACTACCCAGGCCCATGAATCGGCCATCCATGAATTGACAGTATCGTGGCCTATTTGTGGAATCACAACAGTCCAATTTGACTTAATAGAATAATAGTTGATTAGTTTAGTAGGACAGACAGTTGGGTTAAATGGTCCACAGAAACCGGATGTCATGAGTAAATGTTTAACTTTTTGCTGCTGTTTCGGATACTAGACTAACTGGATCCGTCATATCGTTGCTTAGGGGGAACCGCAAACGAGTCCAATATGATTTGTACCAATGAGGTAAGGGTAAGAGCAGAACAAATCAGATTAGGCTTGGGAGCATTGCGTGAACTATTTCAGTTTTGTAACTGACGTAAGCAATATGGGTATCATTGACTGCAATGGTACTGTAGCAAACAGCAAATTTAAGTATCCAACACCTGATCTTGTTGCATGCCCACTTAGGTGTTACCATCTCTTAAGTATTCAGGTAAGGACATCCCATTTGTAGTAGTATAGTCTACTACAGTACTATACTATTACTACACTGATGGAGAGGATGTCATTGCCTCAATACTAGTAGTTGTTTATTAATCCTAAGGGACATTTTGTGTAGTGGACAGGTGAATAAGATGGCCTCCTCTTCAAACAGCCCTGCTCAGTCTCCCATGAAACTACAAACTCAACCCTATAGTTAAATTATTTCCTAACTAGCTTATAGCTAATGGAAGTATACTGTACATAACAGTGACTTGCAGCAATACCTTATTTCCATACTCATGCAGGGTAGGAGTTTAAAGGTGGCTCTTGAGTTAAGAGGATACATAAATCATGGGTCCACGGGTTGTGTGTGTGTGGTCTGAATCCTTTAATACTCTGTATATGCATCGTGTTTGTATTGTACGCCATGTACTTAGCAATGGAATAAAATGGTATATCAAATTGGCTATAACACATTGAGGTGATGTTTTGATGCATGTGTTTTTCATTTGATTGACTTACCGTGCAGTATGCTGCCAATGCTGAGTAGGCAACCTTTCCAGTGAATGATGATGGTGTTCATTACTTGTTCTATCTAATTAACATTAAGCATCTAGCAATGTATAGAAAAGTTGTTTACAGAAATGCATGCTGGCTGCTCAGGTGAGTGTCTCCATAGAAGCGATGTGTTATTGTTAAACTATGAACAGTGCAGTGGAGAAAATGGTATGTTGCCTCATTTAAAATATGCAGCTGGAAGGCTGCACAATTATGAATGTGAAAATGGAACAAATGTCTATGGAATGAAAAATATATAAAATATGATATTGGTGAAACAAAGTAGCACATTCCAAACAGTTACTTTAGCATCCTTCACAGGCCACTGTGTAGCAGACTTGAAAGATGGGTAAATGCAAAGAAATGGTCTAAAAGTCTCTATGGAACCTTAGTATGCGACTGCTGGGTGTATGCGATGCCCTGTATGTATAACCCCTATTCACTTTCTTCAAAGGAAAACCGAAATACTGCGATCATAGAACTGACCCCGGTTTTAATAGAAGATTATTTGACTTTATTTAATAGAAAGCTTTGGCTATGCTTAGCAGACATCTCGTCTTTTCTCTGATGCCTTTGGCCCTTTGGTGTGTAACGCTATAGCCCTCTGAGGAAAACATTTCTATCTTCACAACATTAGTAGGGTATTCATTCCTCTCTCTGAACACATTCATTGGTCTTTGTAATAGCAGCCTTTTGATATGACTAGAAAAATCTCTGCTGTCCCTAAGGCTGTTAGCCAAGAGCCATTTGGTTGACAAGTACAGAAGACTAATACGCAGCATTTACTCTCTCTGTTATGTGTAGGAATCAAGATCAATGTATTTGTTGTCAGAAAAAGAAAGCGCTTAAAATTCTGTGTCACCACTGAATCTTCAAGTTCTATGTTTGAATTTGAGTGCGAAGGCTTTGGGCCTAGAACTTTTTTGTAGAGTGATAACAGTTGAAACACTTAAATCAACCCCGGCAGCTTGTCTCAAATTAAGTCAGTGGCTGGCCAAGTTAGACCCACCATTTAATAATCTATCTCTCAAACCCTAATTGGTCTCTGGTGATTGAGAAATTCCATTTAAAATGTATGTATTATGCCTGCAAGTCTGTTTCTCAGTCAGATAGCTATTTTAATCCATTGATCATTAAGCTAGATTTTTTTTATTTTTTTAAGTCAACCGTTATTTAACTAGGCAAGTCAATTAAGAACAAATTCTTTATTTACCCCGGCCAAACCCTAACGATGCTGGGCCAATTGTGCGCTGCCTATGGGACTCCCAATCACGGCCGGTTATGATGCAACCTGGAATCGAACCAGGGTCTAGTGACGCCTCTAGCACTGAGATGCAGCCGCGGGAGCGTTAGACCGCTGCACCCCTCGGGAGCCCAGTATTGCTTGAGTTCCTGTTGAGATCTTAGCAGTAATTGGTTACATGGCAATTTTTTTTTTTTTTTGCTGTGCTGTTTTGAATTTAATGATAGTGACTTGTGTAAAATAATGTTGGAGGACGATTTTTTTCTTTTTTTTCTTTCATTTTATAGAGCAATGAGTCTTGTGTAGTTTAAGCATTTGTTAACTCAAAGACGCATGCATCTGTTAACACAGGCCTAAATTACATGTATGTCTCAAGGATGGTCTGGGATTTATCCTAGTTTACAGATATATAAATCGCCAATTTTGTCTTTATTAATGTGACTTTTGTTTTCACACAGTGTATCTTCTCGTTCTCTCTCGGTCTCTCTCTGTCGAACCATCTGGTTTCACAGTGCCTCGGAACGGGACTTGACTGGAAGTCTATGGCGGGAATGGATGAGACAACCGCCGATTTTTATTGGCTGATCTGTCTATTCCCATCTAGCATAACCCTTAGAACCCTCCCCTTACATTGTGGACTTCAAAAGCACCAACAGCACAAGTCATTTAAACAAGTGAAAGTACGCATTTTAGAAGTAGGTTTCACTAAACTTTATATGCCCGAACTCAAAATCAACTGTGCTTCCCAAAAGTATGATCAATGTGATAACACATATTTTGATTTGCCATTTTCTTGAAGTCCCATCTATACAGCTGTGACAGGCTCACTCACTCTCCCACCTCGATTTTAACCACACCCCTATCAAGTCCCACTGTAGTGGTACCAGGCTCTATGGGCCAGCAATTCAAGCCTGGGGATGAGGTTACTTATCCATTAAGGAAATGCTCATGTCTGCTTGGAGCAAAAGGAGCCTCTATGTAAATCTATAAGGAGAAGTCAATGAGGTAGTTAATGATCTTGTGAGGAGTAATGGAAAAACATCCCTAATTTCATGGCAAAGTGAACATCTTTCCTATAGGCTTTTTTTTTCTTTTTTCTAATAAAATAATGCATGTAGAGGCAAGAAAGTGGCAGTAAATACCAAATTTTACTATAGTTTTGCTGCTTCATTTTTGTCTAGTTTAAAAAAGCATTGCAGCATTCAGCATATGGTTATACTGTAAGATGCGCGAAGATAATACACTGAACAAAAATTTAAACCCAGCATATAAAGTGTTAATCCCATGTTTCATGAGTTGAAGTAAAAGATAAACACACAGCTTATTTCTCTCAAATGTTGTGCACAAATTTGTTTACATCCATTGCCAAGATAATCCATTGCCAAGAAAATCCTGACCGGTCTTGGATATCAAGAAGCTGATTAAACAGCATGATCATTACACAGGTGCACCTTGTGCTGGGGACAAAAGGCCACTAAAATGTGCAGTTTTATTACACAACACAATGCAACAGATCAATCAATCAATCAAGTTTATTTTATATAGCCCTTCGTACATCAGCTAATGTCTCGAAGTGCTGTACAGAGACCCAGCCTAAATCCCCAAACAGCTAGAATGCAGGTGTAGAAGCACGGTGGCTAGGAAAAACTCCCTGAAAGGCCAAAACCTAGGAAGAAACCTAGAGAGGAACCAGGCTATGAGGGGTGGCCAGTCCTCTTCTGGCTGTGCCGGGTGGAGATTATAACAGAACTATGCCAAGATGTTCAAAAATGTTCATAAGTGACAAGCATGGTCAAATAATAATCATGAATAATATTCAGTTGGCTTTTCATAGCCGATCATTAAGAGTTGAAAACAGCAGGTCTGGGACAGGTAGGGGTTCCGTAACCGCAGGCAGAACCGTTGAAACTGGAATAGCAGCAAGGCCAGGCGGACTGGGGGCAGCAGGTAGTCGTCATGCCCGGTAGTCCTGACGTATGGTCCTAGGGCTCAGGTTCTCAGAGAGAGAAAGAAAGAGAGAACGAGAGAATTAGAGAATTAGAGAAAGCATACTTAAATTCACACAGGACACTGGATAAGACAGGAGAAGTACTCCAGGTATAACCAACTGACCCTAGCCCCCCGACACATAAACTACTGCAGCATAAATACTGGAGGCTGAGACAGGAGCGGTCAGGAGACACTGTGGCCCCATCCGAAGATACCCCCGGACAGGGCCAAATAGGAAGGAAATGTCTCAAGTTGAGGAAGCGTGCAATTGGCAAGCTGACTGCAGGAATGTCCACCAGAGCTGTTGCCACAATCTGTTTTTCTCTACCATAAGCCACCTCCAACGTTGTTTTAGAGAATTTTGCAGTACATCCAACTGGCCTCACAACCGCTGACCACGTGTTTGGCGTTGTGTGGGCGAGCGGTTTGCTGATGTCAACGTTGTGATCACATTGCCCCATGGAGGCGGTGGGGTTATGGTATGGGCAGGTATAAGCTACGAACAAAATTGCATTTTATCGATGGCAATTTGAATGTACAGAGATACCGTAATGAGATCCTGATGCCCATTGTGAGTTTTTTTTTTTCTTAAGGTATGACCAACAGATGCATATCTATAATCCCAGTCATACTTATATTGTGTATATAATCTCAGCAAAATAAGAAATGCCCCTTTTTCAGGACCCTGACTTTCAAAGATAATTTGTAAATATCCAGATCTTCATTGTAAAGTGTTGAAACACTGTTTCCCATGCTTGTTCAATGAACCATAAACAATTAATGAACATGCACCTGTGGAACGGCCGTTAAGACACTAACAGCTTACAGACGGTAGGCAATTAAGGTCACAGTTATGAACACTTAGGACACTAAAGAGGCCTTTCTACTGACTCTGAAAAATACTAAAAGAAAGATGCACATGGTCCCTGCTTAACTGTGTGAACGTGCCTTGGGCATGCTGCAAGGAGGCATGAGGACTGCAGATGTGGCCAGGGCAATACATTGCGGTGTCCATACTGTGAGACGCCTAAGACAGTGCTACAGGGAGACAGGACGGACAGCTGATCGCCCTTGCAGTGGCAGACCACGTGTAACAACACCTGCACAGGATCGGTACATCTGAACATCACACCTGCGGGACAGGTACAGGATGGCAACAACAACTGCACGAGCTACACCAGGAATGCGCAATCCCTCCATCAGTGCTCAGACTGTCCGCAATAGGCTGAGAGAGGCTGGACTGAGGGCTTGTAGGCCTGTTGTAAGGCAGGTCCTCACCAGACAGCACCGGCAACAACGTCGCCTATGGGCACAAACCCACCGTCGCTGGACCAGACACGACTGGCAAAAAGTGCTCTTCACTGACGAGTCGCGGTTTTGTCTCACCAGGGGTGATGGTCAGATTCACGTTTATGATTGAAGGAATGAGTGTCACACCGAGGCCTCTACTCTGGAGCGGGATCAAGGTGGAAGGTCGGTCATGGTCTGGGGCGGTGTGTCACAGCATCATTGGACTGAGCTTGTTGTCATTGCAGGCAATCTCAACGCTGTGCGGTACAGGGAAGACATCCTCCTCCCTCATGTGGTACCCTTCCTGCAGGCTCATCCTGACATGACCCTCCAGCATGACAATGCCAGCAGCCATACTGCTCGTTCTTTGTGTGTTTTCCTGCAAGACAGGATTGTCATTGTTCTGCCATGGCCAGCGACGAGCACGGATCTCAATCCCATTGAGCATGTCTGGGACCTGTTAGATCGGAGGGTGAGGGCTAGGGCCATTCCCCCAAGAAATGTCCGGGAACTTGCAGGTGCCTTGGTGGAAGAGTGGGGTAACATCTCACAGCAAGAACTGGCAAATCTGGTGCAGTCCATGAGGAGATGCACTGCAGTACTTAGTATCTGGTGTGGCCACCAGTTGCATTGACTTTTGATTTTGACACCCCCCTCCCCTTGTTAAGGGACACATTATTCAATTTCTGTTAGTCACATGTCTGTGGAACTTGTTCAGTTTCTGTCTGAATCTTCATACAAATATTTACACATGTTAAGTTTGCTGAAAATAAACGCAGTTTACTGTGAAGATGCGTTATATTGAGTTATATTTTTGTTTAGTGTATATATGGGCACTTATGTTTAATAACTGATATGATAAATATAGTAATATTATTAGCAAGATGATAAATAGTATAACTGGAATATTCTATAATATTTCAAGTGATTAGGCATGATAAGCCTAATTAATAAACATTTAATAACCTCATAATTAACAAATATCTCACTGAAATAATAATTTTCAAAGTGGGCCTCCCGAGTTGCGCAGTGGTTTAAGGCACTGCATCGCTGTTCCACTAGAGATTCTGGGTTCGAGTCCAGGCTCCCGCGCAGCTGGCCGCGACCTTGGAGACCCATGGGGAAGCACACAATTGGCCAAGCGTCGTCCAGGTTAAGGGAGGGTTTGGTCGGCAGGGATGTCCTTGTCCCATCGCGCACTAGAGACTCCTGTGGTGGGCATGGCGCAGTGTATGCTGACACGGTCGCCTGGTGTACGGTGTCTCCTCCGACACATTGGTGCGGCTGGCTTCCGGGTTAAGTGGGCATTGTGTCTAGAAGCAGTGCCGGTTGTGTTTCGGAGGACTCGTGGCTCTCCACCTTCGCCTCTCCCGAGTCCGTACAGGAGTTGCAGCGATGAGACAAGACTAACTACCAATTGGATACCACGAAATTGGGGAGACAAAGGGCAACAACAAAAGAATTCTGAAGTACCGGAAGCAATATATTCAACTGCAAAACACAAAATCTATTTAGCCACTTTTTAATATTTCCTCAAGTAGAAATGTGCAAGATTTGAAATTCCTTTCAATCATCATAATGGAAATCAGCCAGACAGGGCTTTCTAAGGGGCAAAGAAACACATGGAAATTTTCTGTTTCATTTTCTAGCAGGTGTATGAGTAAAAGGCCCCTCTTGAGGAAAATTGGGTCGTTTCTCTGTTGAGATGGGGGTAATATCTTTTTATTTGCCAGATCTCCAACATCTTTAGCTTGGCTGATCCATCACCTCTCAAACACAGCTTTGAATAGCAGATGGAGGCGTGATGAAGACACACAATGATGTCCATGTGTTTAGACAAATGACCATTTTAGGTAGTGGGATTGTCCAATGTTTACTTACCATTATAATATCAGTTAGCATTATTGAAGGCAAATCTTAATAAGAACTGACTATGCTTTAGGTTAAAGTATTACAAATAGCATTTATTTCTGTTATGCTATTATATTTTTGGGTTGAAGTGTATTAGGGCTGGGAGTTGCCAGGGACCTCACGATTCTAATATGTATTGCTATTCGATACAGATTTTTATTGCGAATCGATGTTCCAAACATATTGCTCACCAAATGTCTGCTGCAGAGGGGCAAGACCGAGCCATGAGAGAGTTTATCAGTCATGGAAATAAAAGTGCTGAAAACAAATTGTCTCCCTATTTTTTTTTTAAAGATGGAGAACAAGCTATGAAGGAAAAATACTGGAATTTTGGTGCAGGTATAGCCAACTAGTGCAAAAATAATATTGTCAAAACGATACGATATCGTAAAATTAATATTAATTAATATTAATATGTAATACTTGGAGTGTATGTAATACTTATCTAGCCATAGAGCGAAACCCTGGTGTCCAACCATTACCAGCCCCTGGTTACCATCCCCCGTCTCTCTGGGATGAATGACATCATAAACTCATAAGATCATAGATCATGTTGTGTTGGCTTTCAAACCCTGCCACTGTGGACCAGTCAAATGGTCTTGTTTACCAAACAGAACCTGTTTGTTGATGTTCGTTCCACAAGAGACATTTTGAAGTTACATCACCCATACAGAATGCTGGCTTTCAGTGGATTAAAGGGATAGTTCACCAAAATAACATTGGTTTCTTTACCCTTTAAGCTGTCAATGGACAAGGTACACTATAATTTTTTTTTTAAAGTATGTGGACACACCTTCAAATTAGTGGATTCAGCTATTTTAGCCACACCTGTTGCTGACGGGTGTATAAAATCGAGCACACAGCCATGCAATCTCCATAGACAAACATTGGCAGTAGCATGGCCTTACTGAAGAGCTCAGTGACTTTCAGCACAGCCCCGTCATAGAATGCCTCCTTTCCAACAAGCCAGTTTGTCAAATTTCTGCCCTGCTAGAGCTGTCCCGGTCAATAAAGTGCAGTTATTGTGAAGAGGAAACGCCTAGGAGCAAGAACGGCTCAGCCACGAAGTGGTAGGCCACACAAGCTCACAGAACGGAACCGCCGAGTGGTGAAGCACCTAGCGCATAATCGTCTGTCCTCGGTTGCAACACTCACTACTGAGTTCCAAACTGCCTCTGTAAGCAACTTCAGCACAATAACTGTTCGCCGGGAGCTTCATGAAATGGGTTTCCATGGCCGAGAAGCCGCACAAAAGCCTAAGATCACCATGCACAATGCCAAGCGTCAGCTGGAGTTGTGTAAAGCTCGCCGCCATTGGAGCAGTGGAAACTCGTTATTTGGCGTGATGAATCATGCTTCACCATCTGGCAGTCTGACAGACGAATCGGGTTTCTGCAGATGCCAGGAGAATGCGACCTGCCTGAATGCGTAGTGCCAACTGGAAAGTTTGGTGGAGGAGGAATAATGGTCTGGGGCTGTTTTTCATGGTTCGGGCTAGGCCTCTTGGTTCCAGTGAAGGGTAATCTTAACGCTACAGCATACAATGACATTCTAGAAGATTCTGTACTTCCAACTTTGTGGCAACAGTTTGGGGAAAGCCATTTCCTGTTTCAGCATGACAATGTCCCAGTGCACAAAGCGAGGTCCATACAGAGATGGTTTGTCGATCGGTGTGGAAGAACTTGACTGGCCTGCACAGAGCCCTGACCTCGACCCCATCGAATACTTTTGGAATGAATTTGAATGCCAAATATGACCACTAAAAACTCTTGTGGCTGAATGGAAGCAAGTCCCCTGCAGCAATGTTCCAACATCTAGTGGAAAGCCTTCCCAGAAGAGTGGAGGCTGTTATAGCAGCAAAGCGGGGACCAACTCCATATTAATGCTCATGATTTTGGAATGAGATGTTCGACCAGCACGTGTACTTTTGGTCATGTAGTGTATGTCAAACCATGCTTTGGTTTAGTTTCCCTGGCACTGTTCTCAAATCCATAGAATTTGTGCCACAAATGCTAAAATGTTCGCATGTCATGGTACCTATAATTGTTTTTGCACATAATGTCCAAATCATTCTAAAGTGTAGCTAAATAAAGTCACTTAGATGATTTGGACATGACCTCCTAAGACATGCTAACCTCTTACCATTTCAATAACAGGAGGTTAGCATTTTTGGGGGTATGATATGTATGCCTCAACTTTCTCACTAATCATTATTCACAATTCATTCAGGATTATCCCTAATCATGTTAGCATCCACATTAAGTCTTTAGAAACATATTCTATTCTTATTTACAATAAAAGTGACTCAAATGACACAATACATTATTTAATATTTATATTGGGCACAAAATAATCAAACACAACCAAAACAAACAGAAAATGCATTCAACAAGTTTGTAGAGTCACAAGCTTGATGTAATTGTTGCGTGTTAGGAATATGGGACCAAATACTAAACTTGACTACTTCAATACACACAGGTGAATTTGTCCCAATACTTTTGGTCCCCTAAAATGGGGGGACTACAAAAAAGAATGTAATTTCTAAACGGTCCATAAGATATGGATGAAAATACCCTCAAATTAAACCAGACAGTCTGCACTTTAACCTCAGTCATTCTATCATTTCAAGTACAGAGCCAAAACAACAAGACATTTGTCACGTTCTCTACTTTTGGAGCTCGCTTGTAGGTACCATGACTTGCATGGGATTTGTGATAAATGCTAAAACATTAGGTCCTTCAGTTCTAAATGCAACATAATAGACTGATTTGGGTGTAAATGTAATATTCATTGTTGGCGTTGGATGGTGTTCCGGTGAGTAACACCACTAACCTGTATCGGTTGTTCCTGGTACTCCTTGGGATCGTATTCAATACCAGCCATGCTTCCACACTGACCTTATCTGTCTGGTCTAACATTGACCTCTAAATGTGTGTACACACACGTACCCAACCGTAAACACACACACGCCTCCGCGTGCATGCTCGGTCAGTTTATCTGTCAGGTTTAGCTGTAGTGTAGTATCACACAGGTTTTAATTTGTCTACACTGCACAATAAAGATTAGAACATGTTTTTATTGAATTTACTGCAAGATCCAATGGGTTTGCCGACCGCATTATATACCAAGAGAATTCTCTTCGGCTATAATCACAGCTATGTATATCCCCCCTCCCCAAGCAGATACCTCGACGGGCCTGAGAGAACTTCACTGGACTCTCGGTAATCTGGAAACCATATCCTGAGGCTGCATTTATTGTAGCTGGGGATTTTAACAAAGCAAATCTGAAACAAGGCTCCCTTAATTTTATCAGCATATCGAATGCGCGACTCGAGCTGGCAGCATTCTGGATCATTGCTACTCTAACTTCCGCGACGCATACAAAGCCCTCCCCCGCCCAGCTTTCGGAATATCTGACCACGACTCCATTTTGTTGCTCCCAGTCTTATAGACAAACTAAAACAGGAAACGCCCGTGCTCAGGTCCGTTCAACGCTGGTCCGACCAATCGGATTCCACGCTTCAATATTGCTTCGATCATGTGGACTGGGATATGTTCCGGATAGCTTCAGACAACAGCATTGATTTATACGCTGACGCGGTGAGTGAGTTTATTAGCAAGTGCATTGGTGATGTTGTACCCACGGTGACTATTAAAACCTTCCCTAACCAGGAACTGGATTGATGGCAGCATTCGGGCAAAACTGAAAGCGCGAACCACTGCTTTTAATCAGGGCAAGGCGACCGGAAACATGACTGAATACAAACAGTGTAGCTATTCCCTCCAAGGCAATCAAACAAGCTAAGCATCAGTATAGAGACAAAGTAGAGTCGCAATTCAACGGCTCAAACACGAGACGTATGTCGCAGTCAAACACGGATTGCAAAAAGAACCAGCCCCGTCGTAGACACCGCCGTCTTGCTCACAGACAAATTAAACAACAACTTTGCTCACTTTGAGGACAATACAGGGCCACTGACATGGCCCACTACCAAAACCTGTGGGCTCTCCTTCACCATGACCAACATGAGTAAAACCATTTTAAACGTGTTAACCCTCGCAAGGCTGCTGGCCCAGATGGCATCCCTCGGCTGATACCCGAGACCCACTCCAATTTGCATACCGCCCCAATAGGTCCACAGATGACGCAATCACACTGCCCTAACCCATCTGGACAAGAGGAATACCTATGTAAGAATGCTGTTCATTGACTACAGCTCAGCATTTAACACCACAGTACCCTTCAAACTTGTCATTAAGCTCGAGACCCTGGGTCTCAACCCCGCCCTGTGCAACTGGGTACTGGACTTCCTGACGGGCCGCCCCCAGGTGGTGAGGGTAGGAAACATCTCCACCCCGCTGATCCTCAACACTGGGGCCCCACAAGGGTGCGTTCTGAGCCCTCTCCTGTACTCCCTGTTCACCCATGACTGCGTGGCCATGCACGTCGCCAACTAAATCATAAAGTTTGCAGACAACACTACAGTGGTAGGCTTGATTACCAACAACGACGAGATGGCCTACAGGGAGGAGGTGAGGGCCCTGGGGGTATGGTGTTAGGAAAATAACCTCACACCCAACGTCAACAAAACAAAGGAGATGATCGTGGACTTCAGGAAACAGCAGAGGGAGCACCCTCCTATCCACATTGATGGGACAGTAGTGGAGAAGGTGGAAAGCTTCAAGATCCTCTGCGTACTCGTCACTGACAAACTGAAATGGTCCACCCACACAGACAGTGTGGTGAAGACGGCACAACAGCGCCTCGTCAACGTCAGGACGCTGAAGAAATTTGGCTTGCCACTGAATACACTCACAAACTTTTACAGATGCACAACTGGGTGCATCCTGTCGGGCTGTATCGCCACCCGGTACGGCAACTGCTCCGCCCACAACCGTAAGGCTCTCCAGAGGGTAGTGCGGTCTGCACAACGTATCACCGGGGGCAAACTACCTGCCCTCCAGGACACATAAAACACCCGATGTCACAGGAAGGCTTAAAAAGATCAAGGACAACAACCACCCGAGCCACTGTCTGTTCACCTTGCTACCATCCAGAAGGCGAGGTCAGTACAGGTGCATCAAAGCTGGGATCGAGAGACTGAAAAACAGCTTCTATCTCAAGGCCATCAGACTGTTTGAGTGGCTGCTGTCAACATACTGACTCAAATCTCTAGCCACTTTAATAATTGGATGTAATAAATGTATCACTAGTCACTTTAAACAATGCCACTTTATATAATGATTATGTAACGGATGGGAAATGTCTAGCTAGTTAGCGGTGGTGCGCGCCTGAAGCCTTTCAGTCGGTTACGTCACTTGCTCTGAAACCTAGAAGTAGTGGTTCCCCTTGCTCTGCAAGGGCCGCGACCTTTGTGGAGCGATGGGTAACGATGCTTCGTGGGTGACTGTTGTGTGCAGAGGGTCCCTGGTTCGCGCCCGAGTCGTGTGCAGAGGGTCCCTGGTTCGCGCCCGAGTCGTGTGCAGAGGGTCCCTGGTTCGCGCCCGAGTCGGGGCGAGGGGACACCATAAAGTTATACTGTTACATTGATGCTGTTGACCTGGATCACTGGTTGCTGCGGAAAATGAGGAGGTCGAAGCCTTTCAGTCGGTTACGTCACTTGCTGTGAAACCTAGAAGTAGTGGTTCCCCTTGCTCTGCAAGGGCCGCGGCCTTTGTGGAGCGATGGGTAACGATGCTTCGTGGGTGACTTGTTGATGTGTGCAGAGGGTCCCTGGTTCGTGCCCGTGTCGGGGCGAGGGGACGGTCTAAAGTCATACTGTTACAATTACATACCCTACATTTCTCATGTGTGTATATACTGTACTCTATACCTCTACTGCATCTTGCCTATGCTGCACGGCCATCGCTCATCCATATATTTATATGTACATATTCTTATTCATCCCTTAACGTGTGTGTGTGTGTGTGTGTGTGTGTGTGTGTGTGTGTGTGTGTGTGTGGTAGTTGTGAAATTGTTGTCGGAACTAGAAGCACAAGCATTTCGCTACACTTGCATTAACATCTGCTAACCATGCGTATGTGACGAATAAAATGTTGTTTGATTTGTGAGTGAACTGTCTGATTTGAAATAAACCTATTATTGATAGATGGATGATGGGGGCATGAGACTGATGCTAATTGTCATTGAGTGTTTTTCCCTTTTCTCACCAATACTTTGTTTTCGCAGGTGTAGACGGAAATACTCAAAAGATCGAATTTGTCTGTGATGAGAATCGCCATCCACCAGAGACCTAAGGTATGGTAAGATATCAAATGCTCATTATCTCATGTACCAATAAACAATCACGTCAGGAGAAAAACAACCCACTAAGGCTGTATACCAAATAACTAGGAAATCTGTTGCCTAAACATCTGACTGTTACCATGGTTACCCCATGAATATTCAGTCTGAAAGAAGTCTGTCTAAAAAATAAATAAAAAAAACGGAAGGGTTTCTACAAGCCAGAATGTTGAATATTTATACGTACTTTAGCGGTTGATATTTATACATACTTTTGTCCATGCGGTTGGTCCTTTTGACAGTGCTAGGTGAAAATGAGCTTTCCACAGGAAAATGTTTACCTGACTTTTTGCAGAGCCGGTAGGTTCTGCCGCTTGTATTTTCATTCTCCTAACGCATTGCACGTGATGCACAATATGTAAACAATAGCCGAATGTAATGAAACGTAGTCGACCGACACACGTTTCCTCGCAATCGATTGGAAGTGATTGGGAAATTCGCCAGCTGATTGCGTGGGACAACGTTGTATTAGGCTCGGCCATATTGTGCAAGTGTTTGTCGCTTGCGAAACACTGATATACAGACCAGTATACTGAAGGTGTGGTTGATAACACTTCCCTGTGGATATTTTGTCCCGATTACCTCTGACTTAGGGACAAAATCGGCAGTTGAATTTAAGTTTGTTTAACATTCTGACTGTTGGGTAATGCTGAGCCTCCATGGGTAGAGACCAGAGTAAGTGTTTCCCTCGGATTCTAAAAGAGGCTATGTAATCTGATGCAGTCGAGTGTACCGATTTCAAACAAACATGGAAATATCCATGGTGATTTCTCAGAAAATGTCTCAAAGAATGATGGTAATTGCATAGTATAGCTCTATTTTGGTGTTTGAGGATTGTTAAATAAATTTATCCCAGTTTTTATTTTTACATATGAGCCATTTGTGAGCTATTGAAGTTGAGTTTTGAATGGTTAAAGTAATTGTACAGGGTCAGATACATTGAAAACAGTAAAAATCCATATTGGGCTTTACAATCATTTACAAAAAGACTTAGAAATCTATTTCAAATTACAAAAAATAAAATGACAGTAAGGATCTTTAAAAAGAACGTGCAGTGTTTTGTGTTGGCGGTTGTCCTATCTGTCTGTGGTTCTAGACTTTAGGGAGGTTCTTCGAATAGATCTCGGATCAGCTGGATCAACCCAGTGCTGTATCTTCTGTATTGGAACAGCAAGAAGGAGCACAATGAGTTTTGCTCTAAATATTAGCTGTGAGTTTGGTAATTAGACTTAACACTAGAACTGCTAAAGTATTTTGACTGCTCATTAATAAAAATCAAAAGTCTTACGCTGCCATTTAAGTCATACCCCCTCCGTCCTTGACTTTTCATTAATAAGTCTCTATAACACATTGTCGTTGTTAGAATCTTTATCACAAACAGAACTGGAGTTCTAACCAATTTTAGGAGGGCATGTTTTAATGTGTGTGTGTGTGTGTGTGTGTGTGTGTGTGTGTATGTATATATATATATATATATATATATATATATATATATATATATATATATATATATATATATATATATATATATATATATTTTAATTGTTGCCCCACCTTTCCCTGACTTTAGGGCCTGCTCTACTCCTTCTCCGACAGCTGAAAGTTCATTTGGTAATCACCCCGATAATTATTTCGATTCTGAACCTAAACTATACCGAAACTAATTTCATACTGTACTGTATAACAACAGATGAAATACATTAACTAAAGTATGATGGGGAGAATGGGTGAGTTGATAAGCGAGGGGAACGATGCATAATTATGTAATCACCAATTGTGAAATTTAACGATTCTAATTATAATCTTAAAATGGCATGTACCCAATATCAGTCCACCGAATCCAAGCCGTTTTATCAGTCTACGCTGCACTACAAGGAGTAGGCTACACACTGAGAGCTTATCAGTCTACGCTGACCTACAAGGAGTAGGCTACACAGTGAGAGCTTATCAGTCTACGCTGACCTACAAGGAGTAGGCTACACTGTGAGAGCTTATCAGTCTACGCTGACCTACATGGAGTAGGCTACACTGTGAGAGCTTATCAGTCTACGCTGACCTACATGGAGTAGGCTACACAGTGAGAGCTTATCAGTCTACGCTGACCTACAAGGAGTAGGCTACACAGTGAGAGCTTATCAGTCTACGCTGACCTACATGGAGTAGGCTACACAGTGAGAGCTTATCAGTCTACGCTGACCTACATGGAGTAGGCTACACAGTGAGCGTGCGTAACTGTACATGCTGAAAGGCTTTCCAGATATGGTGATGTGGTGGTGATGTGGTGATGAGGCTTGTGGAACCTTACATTGGCAAGGGGAGAAATGTCATGAACAATTTCTATACTTTACTGGCGAACAAGTTGCTTGCAAAGAAACAAGCCTTGTTTGCACCATGAGCAAAGTGAGACGGAAGTTCTCTCCCTCTGCGAAAAAATAAGGGACGTGCACAGCCGTTGTACTCCACAATGGTGCTGAAGAATGACAAGACAACACTCACACTTTACCAAAGCAAGGCAAGAAAGAACGTTTCTGTCATGAGAATCATGCATCTGACAGTTGCCATCGATGGGGACGCAAAGAGAAAACCGGAGACCGTTACACACTACAACCAAACAAAGATAGGCCTATGTCAAAATGTAAAAGTGACAAAGATGTGTGTCCACTGTTAGGACAAGGGATAACAGCTAATTGAAATACAACTTATAATAATTATAATTAAATTATTGCTTTGTGCTGATTTTCACTTTATCAAGCACACTTGCCATTAATGATGTTCAAGCTATATTCTGTTTTCATCATTTGACTGTGCATCTTGGTTGTATTTTATTTAAAATTTTGTCGTTATAAAAATAAGCTGTTACCGTGTTCCAATGCTTTCTGTTTCATAGTTGTAACAAAGGCACTCTACTAATAAAATTGATTGACAACTTGAATTTGTGTTTTTAGTGGTTTGTTTTTACTATTTTTATTTGAAGTAAAATGAATCTTATTCTGTTACCCAAGACATTCATAAATGATTTTTGCGATAGCATGTATTAATTACACTGTTAGTGTTGAAGTCCGAATGATTGCTCATTAGCTTGAAAGGGTGGTCCCTCGAGGCCCAGCGGTTCTAGTGTTACATTAAATTACACCACTTGATCCTGTAATACCGCATGTGTGTGTATATGTACACCTACTGTATGCCATTGGTTTAATTGGTGGTGGGTCCGATTGGTTAAGTAATTCAAGCAATCTGTCTTTCAAATCATCCCTACAAAGATCTTGCAAAACAACTGCAGCCAGGCACTAAGAAATGATGGGTTTAGTGTCTGGTCTCGAATCATTAAGAGAGGGGATTACTGCTGGGCCAGAGAACCCCAGGAATGTGTTGTCCTCTCTGGTGACCCAACACACCGCTGATGAAATGGAATTGAATTAATGGGGCCGCCCACTGGGCTGCCTGATTAAAATGACACACACCTTTGATCCCAGAGCGAGGTGACCAGGCTGCACCCCCGAGGTATATGTAGGAGACGTGTGTGTGATTCACACGGCTGTGTGCTGCGATCCACCTCCAAACACAAGAGCCTTCTCACTGGGGGGGCTGGACCTCTCAGGTGCAGAACTGGTTGCCTGGTTTCGGGTCGATGGGTATATAAGACTGCGTAGATTGAAGCTGGAGCCCTTCCAAATATAAATAAAGCAAACCGAAACAAAATAGTCAATGTTTAAACTTTCAATCAAATTTATGTAACAAGTCATTTTTCTATCAGCAGATGTCACAGTGCTTATACAGAAATCCAGCCTAAAACCCCAAAGAGTGAGCGATGCAGGAACACGGTGGTTAGGAAACTCCCTAAACAGGAACCAGGATCTGAGGGTTGGCCAGTCTTCTGGCTGTGCCGGGTGGAGATTATAAGAGTACATGTCCATTAAGGCCAGATAGTTATTCAAGATGTTCATACTGTAGATGATGATGATGATAATAAGGGGTGCAACAGGTCAGCACCTCGGGAGTAAATGTCAGCTGGCTTTTCATATCCGAGGGAGGGGAGAGAGGTCTGCGACAAGGTAACACGTCATTGTTAACTACTTTGTGACGTTCCTTTGATCTTAAAGTAAACATCTCAGTATTTAATTTCTCTGAGATACTGTGAATAGAAGTAGATGTGTCAAATATGAACAAAATGAAATGCTTTAATGCTTGTCTTTTGAGATGGAAAGTTAAATAAGAGGTGTGTGTGTAGCCATGTTAAGCCATCCTTGGATGATAAACGCGAATCCGACCATCACCCATCGTGAGACAAAACTGCGACTCGTCAGTGAAGAGCACTTTTTGCCAGTCCTGTCTGATCCAGTGCCGGTGGGTTTGTGCCCATAGGCGACGTTGTTTCCGGTGCTGTCTGGTGAGGACCTGCCTTACAACGGGCCTACAAGCCCTCAGTCCAGCCTCTCAGCCTATTGCGGACAATCTGAGAATTGATGGAGGGATTGTGCGTTCCTGGTGTAACTCGGGCAGTTGTTGTTGCCATCCTGTACCTGTCCCGCAGGTGTGAGGTTCGGATGTACCGATCCTGTGCAGGTGTTACACATGGTCTGCCACTGCGAGGGTGATCAGCTGTCCGTCCTGTCTCCCTGTAGCTCTGTCTTAGGCGTCTCACAGTACAGACATTGCAATTTATTGCCCTGGCCACATCTGCAGTCCTCATGCCTCCTTGCAGCATGCCTAAGGCACGTTCACGCAGATGAGCAGGGACCCTGGGCATCTTTCTTTTGGTGTTTTTCAGAGTCAGTAGAAAGGCCCCTTTAGTATCCTGCTTTTTCATAACTGTGACCTTAATTGCCTACCGTCTGGAAGCAGTTAGTGTCTTAACGACCGTTCCGCAGGTGCATGTTCATTAATTGTTTATGGTTCATTGAACAAGCATGGGAAACAGTGTTTAAACTCTTTACAATGAAGATCTGTGAAGGGCTGAAGATCTGTGAAGTCTTGAAAAAGGGCTGTTTATTTTTTTTGCCGAGTTGACAACGCACCTTTTGCAGTAATCATCCTCAGTTTCTGTTTGCGTTGTGACTCCAGACAGTTGTTATCGGCCTAGTATAATCACCCTCCTGGGTTAGCTAGAGGTGTACTGGTTTCTGCATAATCCGGTTAGCTAGGGGTACAGGTTTCTGCATACTCCGATTAGATAGGGGTACTCTGGTAGGCTCCCGTCACCCACTAACGACGGTGGAAATGTATGTCTCCTGTACACTTAGGAAGGGTGTTTCATTCAGATCAGTGAGGTTCTTAGCTGTATTGACAAAAGTATTAGGGTTGTCTGTTGTAAAGGTGTCTGCAAAGCAGAAAATATAATGATTCTAAAGACATGGACATCGTGTGTGTGTGTGTGTGTGTGTGTGTGACCTCTGGGTCATTAGCAGTAAAACTGTCTCTCCCTGCCTACACATCCATTGTCAAAATAAAAGTGTTCCACTAATTTGAAGCCTGAGCTCGCACTCACACACTGTACACAGACTGCAACACACACAGATGATTCCGAGACATAAACATTGAAGCACTGTCTCTGAGCCGAGTGATTAAGACATTGCGCCCAGTGGGGGGCGTCAGGTGGTCATGCGGGGAGTGTAGACCCCTGTGGACAGCACACAGCAGGGGTCACATCGTGACATCTCACCCGTGCCATTGATCTTAATATCTGTGAAGGAACTGCTGAAACACAGAGTATAATCATCCTCAGCGTCAGCCTCTTCAACATCCGTTAGGTACCAACCAGGCTTTAGCATTAACACCATCTAACGGGAAATGAACTAAACCCACAACACTATCCATAGTTATTGATCTATACGTTGCATAACTTTTTGTTGCCTGTTTTTTTGTTCAGTGCATTTCAGTGGGTGGTTGCAATGACTGAATGTGTATTATAGCTGTGATCTAAAGCAGGGAAAAACTAAAATGGAGAAACCTCAATCCACTTGACACCTGGACGTGTGAATGTACAGTATCTAGCTGTGGAGTGTTACGTGCTGAGTGCGTCCTTTTTCTCTGTGCGCTGTTTGATTTCCTCGCTGGAATCCATGTCCAGTTGCAGTTGTGGGCAGGTACATATGCTGCCAGATCTCTGCTACAGTGGCTCCCGAATGGTGGTGGCTCAAGAGGAAGTGGCTGTGAGGGAATAAATACTGTATGCGTAACAGAGCAGTACCTAGTGTGATTGCTTGCTTACATCGATGATAATGGACTTGATTTATTTAGCACTTTTCCAAGTGCCCAAAGCACTGTATATCAGTACTGTAGTAGTTTAATTGAGCACTTAAATCACCAACTCCCCAAGAAGTCATTTTGATGTCGCTGCTAATTCACATCAATAACAATTAGGAGAGAGAAAAATACAGTACAGAAAAGCTGTGGTGTCGTTGATGCATAGTTTGTGTCCGAAATGGCACCCTATTCCCTATATAGTGTACTTTTGACCAGAGCTATGGACTCTGGTCAAAATAAGGGTGGCAGGTAGCCTAGTGGTTAGAGCTTTGGACTAGTAACCGAAAGGTTGCAAGATCGAATCCCCAAGCTGACAAGGTAAAACTCGTTCCTTCTGCCCATGAACAAGGTAGTTAACCCACTATTCCTAGGCCATCATTGAAAATAAGAATTTGTTCTTAACCTTGCCTAGTTAAATAAAGGTAAAATATATAGTAACCAAAAGTTAAATCATCAGTTTTGATGTCTTCACTATTATTCGACAATGTAGATAATAGTAAAAATAAAGAAACCCTTCAATGAGTGTGTGTGTCAACTTCTGACTGGTACTGTATGTTGTGTCATAAGCTGTTAGTAGCCCTATGTGCCTCACCCTAATAATTTGGTCCCTTTTCCCCTTCTAATTTCACCTACTGTTCTGACTTGGTGGTGCACGTGTAGCCTACAGTATAGCCTGTTTTAGAGAAATGTAATAATAGAATATTCTAAGAGCTTTCGTTGTCTGCTTATATGCCCCTTTATTTATCCTACGGTTCTGACTTGGTGTCCCGGGAGAATATTGTAAGAACAGCCATGTTCTGAATTCTGTCGAGGTACATTTAGAAAGTGCTGTAGCGCACTCATTAACGGATTGCCTTTTATCCGCTCGTCGTCGCCTTATGCCATAGTTTGTAGATCTCAAAAGCCAGTAGAAACCACATTTGTTTCAGTCAGCCATGTTTCTTTAAGTCAGTAAATGAGGCTGAATTAACTGTTTCGCTGCCAGACAAGGCTCCGCTGATAGCCAGGTGTCGCAGTGGTAAGGTGTTGGGACTTGTGTGGGTACCGTTTGTCACCGTTATAGTGCAGTTATGTATTGTTTAGTGTTGTATAGATTTACATGCTAAAATCGCCACTGCTGGTAGAATTAAATTGATACATTAACAGGAATTACATTTTATATCTGAAATTAATTCATAAATTTGATGGTAAAATAGTAAAGCCCTTTCAAAACAGCGTGGGACACACTATGGAAGTAAAGCACAAGTTACTGCCACTTTCACAGCTAATTCTATTTTGTTATATCACTAGCCTCAGATTACATAGCTTATATAAGTATATTCTCAACATTGAACGGGCCAACCTATTTTTATCTCAATTAGGCAGTGTTATTAGGACTGTGTGTTTAATCCATGCAGGGCCGACACTGGTAAGGGACTGATTTCCCTGCTCTGAACAGTCCTGCTGCTAAATGTTCATTACATCTCCTAACTACCCAATGTCCTCGAATGAAATAATTCCCCTAACAGAGGGACCTCTTATCTGAAAAATTATTCAAATGTTCTGTTTTATCATTTACGGTCAACTGGCCAACTGAGTGAAAATTTACTCTGAAATAATTGCTGAATATCAGCCGGCCCATTGCACCGCAGTGTTATTATATATCTCCTTATTTTGACGTAGGTTTTAATGGCCCACTGCGGAGTGCAACTCATCACCCAGCACATATCTCTAGCCTACATATGTAGAGGAACGTCTGATGTTATATGGTATTTTTCACTGCAGTTCAGCAGTGTGGGTAAGGGAGGCAGAGACGGGGAGGTTGGCTGTTCAGGGCTCTAGTCTGCTGGAGGCGTGAATAGAATAACTGTGCAGCACAATCTGTTCTGCTTCCTCAACAACCAGTGCCAGTTCAGACATTTATGTACTGACATATCTGGCAGTACTGTAGCTTTCTAGCGTTTGTACAGAATGACCTTGCAGTAGCTAAAATGCTTATTTCCATGGGCTTATGACAATACTTAGACGCCCACCGGGCTCATGAGGTTAGGTCTTATCCTCCCAGGAAATGATTTGATAGAACATGAATTAATTCAAGCAAACCATTTGATTTATATACAGTTGAAGTCGGAAGTTTACATACAATTAGGTTGGAGTCATTTAAAACTATTTTTTCAACCACTCCACAAATTTCTTGTTAACAAACTATAGTTTTGGCAAGTCAGTTTGGACATCTACTTTGTGCATGACACAAGTAATTTTTCCAACAATTGTTAACACAGTGAATTATAAGTGAAATAATCTGTCTATCACAATTCCAGTGGGTCAGAAGTTTATACACTATGTTGACTGTGCCTTTTAAGCAGCTTGGAAAATTCCAGAAAATTGTCATGGCTTTAGAAGCTTCTGATAGGCTAATTGGAGGTGTACCTGTGGATGTATTTGAAGGCCAACCTTCAAACTCAGTGCCTCTTTGCTTGACATGTATAGAACTGTTTGGCCATAATGACCATTGTTTGTTTGGAGGAAAAAGGGGGAGGCTTGCAAGCTGAAGAACACCATCCCAACCGTGAAGCACGGGGGTGGCAGCATCATGTTGTGGGGGTGCTTTGCTGCACGCTGGACTGGTGCACTTCACAAAATAGATGGCATCATGAGGCAGGAAAAGTGTGGCAACATCTCAAGACATCAGTCAGGAAGTTAAAGCTTGGTTGCAAATGAGCCTTCCAAATGGACAATGACCCCAAGCATACTTCTAAAGTTGTGGCAAAATGGCTTAAGGACAACAAAGTCAAGGTATTGGAGTGGACATCAAAAAGCACTGACCTCAATCCTATAGAACATTTGTGGGCAGAACTGAAAAAGTGTTTGCGAGCAAGGAAGCCTACAAACCTGACTTACACCAGCTCTGTCAGGAGGAATGGGCCAAAATTCACCCAACTTATTGTGGGAAGCTTGTGGAAGGCTACCTGAAACGTTTGACCCAAGTTAACAATTTAAAGGCAATGCTAGCAAATACTAATTGAGTGTATGTAAACTTCTGACCCACTGGGAATGTGATGAAGAAATAAAAGCTGAAATAAATTTCTACTATTATTCTGACACTTCACATTCTTAAAATAAAGTGGTGATGCTAACTGACCTAAGACACGGAATTCTTGCTATGATTAAACGTCAGGAATTGTGAAACTGAGTTTAAATGTATTTGGCTAAGGTGTATGTAAACTTCTGACTAACTGTAGATACGCAGTCCATCACACTTCTCTAGATCCATGGGTTGTCCATGGAACTAAATTCCAACAATCAAAGCAAACATGAATCGCTTTTAGTTTTTATAAAAGAGAATGTGGTCCTACTGATACATTTAGGGAAGTAAAGGGATTACCTCGGAGGCAGTAATCACTCTTCTAGATCCATGGACTGTCCATGTGCTGCCTGTGTAGACAAATGGAAACAGATCCACACACAGATTTATGGAAGGGACATGTGCCTTGCAGATGTCAAGCCAATGTTATAAGCGGAAAAAGGGGTTGCTCCAATTCAGGAAACCTGGCGAAGTGCATTCCTACCGGATTATGAAATTTCATGTAATTGTAAAGTTGTTTTTGAGAGAAAACGGTCAGCTGTTTTTTTGTTTTTTCCAGCAGGCTGATTTTTAAAAGGCATAACACTACCAAACTAATAAACCAATGAATGTTGTTTTGTAAGAAAGTGTCGCTTGTGTTTTTAAGTCGGAGGCAAAGCTTCAGTTGCTATTTTTCGCAAAACCATTACAATTAACTAGTAAAGTGAAAACATTAGTTGTAAAGTAGTTTTTCAGATTGACGCAGTTATATATATATATATATATATATATATATATATATATATATATATATATATATATATATATATATATATATATATATACTAACAATCCCAGCAGCCATTTCTAAACCAGCGAGAAGTCAGATGTCCAGAACAGTGTGTGATTGTCAAGTCTGGAGAACCAAACAGAGTTGATGTTATCCCTCAGATATAGGCAGGCAGGCACTCTGCTTTCCAGGGAAGACAGACAGCAGTTCTGAAAACGGACACTTAAATGGGCAGATACCCTGGCCTAGCCTTCAACTGTCAGGAGGATGAAAGGAAAACGGTAAGGATCACACAGAGAACAGACAGACCAGTCCTGTATCCTCCCACACACGCTCCCCATGCCATGAGTTATATGAAAACCAGACTTTCAAGAAACTCAAACAAATAGACTAGCAAATTAAGAGTATTCTACCGGACAAAAATAAATGAAACACGTAAAGTGTTTCATGAGCTGAAATAAAAGATCCCAGAAATGTTCCATTGTGCACAAAAATCTTATTTCTTAAATGTTGTGCACAACTTTGTTTACATCCCTGTTAGTGAGCGTTTCTCCTTTACCAAGATAACACATCCATATCAACAAGCTGATTAAACAGTGTGATCTTTACAATAAAAGGCCACTCTAAAATGTGCAGTTTTGTCACAACACAATGTCACATTTATGTCTCAAGTTTTGAGGGAGCGTGCAATTGTCATTCTGACTGCTGCAGGAATGTCCACCAGGGCTGTTGCCAGAAAATGTTTATTTCTCCACCCTAAGCTGCTTCCGACGTCATTTGTAGAGAATTTGGCAGCACGTCCAACCGGTTTCACAACCTCAGACCACTTGTAATCACAACAGCCCAGGACCTCCACATCCGGCTTCTTCACCTGCGGTATCGTGTGAGACCAGCTACCCGGACAGCTGATGAAACTGGGTTTGCACAACAAAATCATTTTTGCACTGTCTCGGTGAGGCTCATCTGCGTTCTCGTTGTCCTCACCAGGGTCTTGACCTGACTGCAGTTCGGCATCGTAACTAACTTCAGTGGGAAAATGCTCACCTTCGACGGCCACTGGCACACTGGAGAAGTGTGCTCTTCAAGGATTAATCCCGGTTTCAACAGTACCGGACAGATGGCATACAGTGTATGTATGGTGCCGTGTGGGCAAGTGGTTTGCTAATATCAACGTTGTGAACAGTGTGTCCCTTAATGGCTCTGGGGTTATGGTAGGCGTAAGCTACAGACAACGAACACAATTGCATTTTACCCTGATGAGATTCCGAGGCCCATTGTCATGGCATTCATCCGCCGCCATCACGTCATGTTTCGGCATAATAATGCATGGCCCCATGTTGCAAGGATCTGTACACAATTCCTGGAAGCTGAAAATGTCCCAGTTCTTCTATGGCCTGCATACTCACCAGACATGTCACTCATTGAGTATGTTTGGGATGCTCTGGATCGACGTGTGACAGTGTTCCAGTTCTCGCCAATATCCAACAATTTCACACAGCCAACTTCGAACAGGCCACAGTCAACAGCCTGATCAACTCTATGCGAAGGAGATGTGTCGTGCTCCATGAGGCAAATGGTGGTCACACTAAATACTGAATGGTTCTGATCCACGCCCCTACTTTTTTTTAAAGGTATCTATAACCAACAGATGCATATCTGTATTCCCAGTCATGTGAAATCCATAGATTAGGGCCTAATGAATTTATTTCAATTGACTGATTTGTGACCCATCGCGTGGATTCGGGCTTATCTAGCAAATTTTGAAATGGTGTTATGGCCATTGGATAAAAGTGAAGACCCAGAGCTACAAAATGGTATATCATACACTGCAGTTGAGGTACAATGGGAAAGTAATTCTGCTTTGAAATTAGATAAACTTGTAACCCCAAATACTGAATGGTTCTGATCCACGCCCCTACTTTAAAAAAAAAGGTATCTATAAGAAAATTGCCTCAATGTTTTGGTACCTACTGGAGAGCTCTTCTTTGTTTACGCCTATTCAGCATCATTCACACCCTCTTAAGCCTTAGCCCCACCAATCTCTTTACAATAAGGAAAAACTCCTGGTAAAAAATACTTTATCTAGTCCTTGGTCTATATCGTAATCTGACTTTAGAGTGTTCAGATAAAAATATTGTACAAATATTATTAGATGCTTACCCAGACACTTGTCTAAATTGATGAGTCGTGAAATAAATGCTATAACCACCCCCCAGCCACATCTAGCTAAGTGGATGAGTCACTAGTGTCTAAACATGTACACATGTTCATGAAATGCAATAGATGGCCATAATCCCCTGCAGACACACTTGGCTAATTTGATGGTTCATGTAAACTTCATCTTTCAAAATGGAGTCTTTGTTTACGTAACTAGCTACATGTCTAAACATATGAACCATAATCACAACCCGTAGCCACAGTACAATTGGATTGTCATAGCTTGCTACTATGCATGAAATGCTGGAGTATGACCCTGTAGGTAGCTAAAGCTAGTTAGCTAACATTTGGCTATAACTAGCGATGCAAATAGTTTTCTGACATACAAATAATATTCCTACACAGTTGATACATGTAAAGTGAGCCAGCAAGCTAACATTCGTTAGCTAGCTAAAGGTACCCTTTAACTTGCGATGAAAACAACTTTCTGATACAATTCGAAACGTATATTATCTTAAAATGTAGCTAGACTCTTACCTGCATACATGGATGAACGCTTCACAGCAGCATGTCTTTTCTGTTTGGTTTGTAGCTAGCTACAACTTGTTTGGCCCATTTATGTCAAGTCACTCCCGTTCACACTGACTTTGTGCAGAAAAGTAGTCCATCACAACTTTTCCCCACTGAACTTTGTCGATTCTTGGCAGCAACGTTGTTGAGAGCAGTAGCCATAGAGACGTTAGCCATAGAGACCTGCAAAAGAGTTATCTATAAAAAAGCCGCGGTAGCAAGGATTATCTACACATACTGAGCAGCTCATGTTATAGACAAGCGTGCTACACGACAGACCAATCCGAATTTATCTCTTGGCATGTCCATCTCTTGGCATGTCCAGCCTATGCATTATCTCAGCCAATCATGGCTAGTAGGAAGGTTCCTGACTTTTTCCATGGTTAAATAAACCTGGCTCGTAATTTAACAATTGTATTCGTATTGATGGCATACAGGTTTGTTATTGAGGCACATGAAAGTTCACATGTTCCAGAAGGCATTTCTGCCAAAAAACGCATTTTAAAAAGTATCACATTTTTAAAAAAACACATTCAAGTGCCTCTACTCTGAAGTAGTGACCTGCAACATTTGCCTAGCTTGAAGCGGGTCACATTTCCTTATGAACTGTAACTCAGTCAAATCTTTTAAATTGTATGTTGCTTTTTATATTTTTGTTCAGTGTAGAATTTGTCTGGTCCTCATTTATTTGCAAAACACGAGTTTATGCAGGATGTGATTAATTAGAACAGATTTTATCAATAAATTAATCATTTATTGACATTCTGTTTATGTATGTGGCGTGCTATTATTGTTGGCTAATGTGTCGATTTGAAACACTTTATTTTATTTTTCATTTTTTTTATGCAGTTTGACATCACCGTCTATCTAATTTTAATTCAGCTAATTATTTCTGTCTGGATTGTTGTTTTGAATGTTTTAATCTTTTATACTCCCCACACATTTTGTTCAGAAAGAAAGCAACCACAACAAAATGAATTCTACCATTTATAGAGTCATTCTCCCCTGTCCTCTTCCTCAGTGTTGATCCTCTGCTCAGAGTATCAGAAACTTTCTCCCTTGGAGTGATGCGGAAGGGTCACTACCCTTCTACCCTGCCGTTTCTTCCGGCCGAGCTCACAGACCAAGGAAGATCTCATCCAGAGTGCCCCACCATGTCTATTTCTCCCTCTTCACATATTTTATTCTTTCATTTAATTAAAAATATATATTTTTACCAATTGGGTTAGCTGCCACTTCTGGGTCTGAGAGGAGGGCTCTTGCTTTGGCAGTAGAAATCAATAGCCATTACAGGGTAGGGAAGTGGTGCTTCTATCTGTGTCAATCTGGCCCTGTGCCTGACAGCTTGCCCTGCCTGACGGCTGTCATCTTACTTAATTGCTTTGCTAATATCATCCGCTACTCTGATTGGAACTGGGTCAGCAAAGCCCTTTTGGATCAGGCCCGGATATGACGCTGTCCCTCTATCTAGTTATTTTACTATGGGCCTCCGTATTGTTATTTTGGGATATAGGCCTACTCATTATGTTAGGCTTTGCTCAATTAAAACCGAAACATTCAAAACTTAAGAATTTTAATTTAACTAGGCAAGTCAGTTAAGAACAAATTCTTATTGTCAATGACGACCTAGGAACAGTGGGTTAACTGCCTTGTTCAGGGGCAGAACGACAGATTTTTACTTTGTCAGCTTGTGGATTTGATCTTGCAACCTTTTCGGTTACTAGTCCAACGCTCTAACCACTAGGCTACCTATTATCGTGTTGGGTCGACACTTGGCTTTGAATCAGTAAAACAAGGTTTTCGGTGAAGAACAAGAACAATTCTGAAGTAGTTTATTACAGTGGTTCTACATTTTTGATTGAATAGTCTAGATCAGTGGTTCTCAAACTTTTTATAGTCCCGTACCCCTTCAAGCGTACCCCCTCTAGCACCGGGGTTAGCGCACTCTCAAATGTTGTTTTTTGCCATTATTGAAAGCCCACCACACACACACTATACAATACATTTATTAAACATAAGGATGAGGGAGTTTGTCAGGTTAATGAGAAGGGTGTGCTTGAAAGGATGCACGTAACTCCACAATGTTGTATTGGAGAGAGTCTGTCATATCATTTTCCACACAGTCTGTGCCTGTATTTAGTTTTCATGCTAGTGAGGGCCGAGAATCCACTCTCACATAGGTACGTGGTTGCAAAGGGCATCAGTGTCTTAACAGCGCGATTTGCCAAGGCAGGATACTCTGAGCGCAGCCCAATCCAGAAATCTGGCAGTGGCTTCTGATTTTTAAATGTAATTTTCAAAGGACCGCTTGTTGCAATTTCGATGAGGCTCTTGTCACATTGGCATAAATGGATCGGGAGACAGGTGCAGGAATGCGTAATAGGGGTTTTTATTTCCCAAATTACAGCGTGCTGTGTAAAGACACGGGGACGAAGACCAAACATACACATATATAAAGCACAGGGTTGAAACCCAAACAAAAGATCGAGCAGTACCTCGAATAAATAACACAAGTACACAATGATCCCACACGAGACCCGTAATCATCTGCACAATACAAGTGGCACGAAAGCAAAAACAACACAGCACAGGTACTCACACGACCAACGGACATTGGAACAATAATTGACAGCCCAATGGAAACCAAAGGGCACATTTTAAACAATTACAATCAGTGGAAATGGGGACCAGGTGTGCATAATGACACAGTTCCCAGAGGAATCCATGACAACTCTCTTGTTCAGATATCGGTGAGTGAACTGGAGGCAGGGCATGAAAGGGATAACAAATCCAGTTTTGTGTCATCCGTTTCGGGAAAGTACCTGCGTAATTGCGCTCCCAACTCACTCAGGTGCTTCGCTACATCACATTTGACATTGTCAGTAAGCTTGAGTTCATTTGCACACAAAAAAATCATACAATGATGGAACGACCTGTGTGTTGTCCTTGTTAATGCAAACAGAGAAGAGCTCCAACTTCTTAGTCATAGCCTCAATTTTGTCCCGCACATTGAATATAGTTGAGGAGAGTCCCTGTAATCTTAGATTCAGATCATTCAGGCGAGAAAAAACATCACCCAGATAGGCCAGTCGTGTGAGAAACTCGTAATCATGCAAGCGGTCAGACGAGTGAAAAATATGGTCAGTAAAGAAAACTTTAAGCTCGTCTCTCAATTCAAATAAACGTGTCAATACTTTGCCCCTTGATAACCAGCGCACTTCTGTATGTTGTAAAAGCGTAATATGGTTGCTGCCCATATCATTACCTTGTGCAGAAAATGCACGAGTTCAGGGGCCTTGCTTTAAAAAAGTTAACCATTTTCACTGTAGTGTCCAAAACGCCTTTCAAGCTGTTAGGCATTCCCTTGGCAGCAAGAGCCTCCAGGTGAGAGCTCCACCATAAAACTGTAGGCCTACATATGTCTGCTATTCTGAAGCCCAAGTCCTTGGAGCTGCAGTGTTACTTGTTGTTTACGTTCTCAGTGTAGGCTACAGGTAGCCATTTTAAACAACCTAGCCTCAGTGTAGACGAGGGAGGAGTGGCTAGTAGTCCTGTCAGTCTTAGGGCCCATGGCCAGGAATTATCGAGACCTCACTCTCTGGGAGAATAAGAAAATACCTTTGCAGAATTGAGGCTGATGAAGTCCCTTGTGGTTGAAACGTTGCTAATAAATTACAAGAGCATCTTTCAAAAAAAGTGTTTTTCCTGTTCTACCTTGATATTTTTATACCCTGAACCTGTGGCGGTTTGTTGGGTGTGTTTACACTGCTTTCATTCTGAGGGGAAAACAGCCTAGTCTGAGCAAAGACGAGGGACAAGGGGCTAGTAGTCCTGTTGACTGCGGCAGGGCTTGGAGCCAGAAACAGTCAAGGCTTGATTCTTTCCCCTCTTGTTTAATGGAGCATGCAGAGGCCCATAGTGTACTTGCTGCTGCTTTGGACCTACTTGTTGAGTCAAACATGGCCTCTGTCCTTCCTTTCTGCAATAGGCACAGTGGAACAATAAGACCAAGGTGGAACAGCTGAACAAGCCATTTGAGTAAAGAGGCTTCCTGCAGGTTACTGCTGTTGTAGACTCTCTACACTTCCACTCCCTTTCATGGCCAAAAAAGGACACAAACCCGGCATCAATGCCATCACAGTTCACTCCAAGGTGTTATCATGGAGTGCCGTATTCAGATGTAAAAACTCACTATATAGCGCTAATGGATACCCAGAGGTAGGCCTAATATTAGTTTTCACACCTCCAGGCCTGTAGGAGCATTAGCAACCTTATGCTGGATTCAAACATTAGGTCTGACCCGAACCTTACTGAGCTAGTTCAAATGTTTTTCTTTGCCATCCCAGTAGAGCTCGGCTTGGCTAAGTTTGGTCCTATAGTGTGAATCAGACAATACAGTAAGCTAACAGGCTACTTAGCTTCATCAGTGCCCTGCCCAAGAGACCAGGGCAGATCATTTCCTACATTCCCCTCACTGTGTCTCTGCCGATCCCTAATCTTGTGTCTTTTGACCAACATCTCTCGCAGATACCAAAGACAATCTGAGCAAAGCACCTTTTGATGGTGGAAAGTGAAAGTCCAACTGTCACCTCGACAATCAAATCAAATGTATTTATATAGCCCTTCGTACATCAGCTGATATCTCAAAGTGCTGTACAGAAACCCAGCCTAAAACCCCAAACAGCAAGCAATGCAGGTGTAGAAGCACGGCTATGTGTTTGGTTTGGAGGATTCTGGGGTCTGAACAGAATCAGTGTTGTGGATAGCGTCGCCACCAGACGGCCTGGGTCGTTTAACTGTTTGTCATGGGAACTTACTGGTGATATTGGATGAATGGTAAAAAAAATCTACATTTGTTCACTTACAAAATGTTCTCTAGTTCTTAAACTCAGAGACCAATCTAAGAAATCCCTGTCTCTTTCTCTCTCACTCACTGCTTACCTTGCTCTCCAGATCCCATTCAGATGTGAATGCCAAAGCAATCAGATGGAGAGGTATTGACATATACACCCAGAGGACGCATTTGCGAGTCGTCGTCCCCCCCTCCCCCCCCCCCCTGCTATTCTGGCTCGCTGGTAAACAGTATTTGGAAGATGCATTTGTCAGGTTGTGAGGGAGGAAGAGGAGAGACGTATCAGATGGAAACGGAGATGATGACAAGTCTTCCATTAGTTGGATCTTTTCACCGCCTTCTGAAATGGCTTCATTTATATTCATGTGTGTATTTGGCCTGTTGGTAGTTGATATTTATGTGTGTGTACTGCTGTATGCCATTGATGGTGTATGTCCTCTTCTGACAATGGCCATTTGAGTCCCTTAGTTAGACAGTGGGATGGGCAAGGGTGGCTGTTTCGACCTAGAAACGGAAGAAAATAAATGAGAGGCGCAACATTCTGGCAAAAGGCAACGAGGCGCGGCATCTGAGATGTGTTCCACCGTTGAGGCTATTTTTGAACATTCCCCTGGATTATATCAAACTAGCGTTTCCCACTGTGCTAGCCTTGCAAATCCTTGATGTGAGGTGCGATTACATTTTTTCATTCAATCGTTCTGTGATGTCGGCCAGCGGGGAGGTACAGAACGGCTCAAACAAAGCAGTCCAAAATATATAATAACCTTGTAAAGACATCAGCACTGTGCGTTTGTCTCGGCTATTTATTTTGGATCAATTCTGCGGTTAAGCAATCGTCAAGGCTTTGTGTGAGGTGTAATCCTCCTAGAATTATGATAACATCCACGGAATTGTGTATGAGTCATATCCCCTATATAGTGCAGTGTACTACTTTAGGACAGAGTTATGAGTTAGGCCTACATGGAATAGGGTGCCATTCCATATGGAACCTGGCTGAGGTGAGATGGTGTCATACCGGATGACGATGGACACATCGGGGGGATTTCATTGAGATCAAACCTAGCCGAGTGTTTACCAACTCTTCACGGCGGTCTGGGTAGCAGTCGGGAGAAAATGGATTCTACAGAACGCTCTCTGCAGTGGTCACATTAATCACACTGATGACTGTCATTCCTGGACTATTATACTTCCTGGACTATTATGTGATATATTTATTATCGTTAATCGATTATAAAGACCATTGAAATGATTTTAGGTGACAGAATTGTACAGTTTCCCATCCTCGCCATACACACCCTATACACACTCATCACACACCCTATTCATTTTAGTGCCTTTTTAGACCTGAATGTAGACAGGTTGACACCCTGAAACCCCCACTGAACAGTTTTCATGGAGCAACCTTATTTGGGTCAACATATTGTTGACCACATGAATCCAATCAATCCCCACTATCAACTACAATATGAGGCATGTAGCTATACATACCAGTCCACATAAGTATTCTTAAACAGTTTGAAGTTTAATACCCTTAGTAGCAGCACTGGAATTTCAGACCGCTCAACTCCTAGACTTGAGGTCAAGTTTGATAGTGGCTGTCTTAAACACTGTTTTATGATTGGTCTAATCTGAGTGACCAGTCATTAGCCTTGTTTTATTACTCTGGCGCTCCTTCGTCCATTTTACGATTCCCTCTGAGCCGAGGACAGTCATGAGTCACGTCTTGTATAAGGACGAGAGGCGTTGTGTGTGTGTGTGTGTGTGTGTGTGTGTCATAAGACAGCATTGTAAGGACATGATGAGAGGCTTTAGCTTCATTCATCTTTCATTACTCAAGTCCTTCAGTCCTTCTCACCATAATCGAATTTCTCCTTTCTTATCCGCAGACAAAATAAGCTCAATATTAAGTTAGTTTTCAGAGTCTCGGTGGCATGCTTTATAAAGATGCCCAGAGTATTAGGAGGATTACGTTTCTGCCTTTTGACAATGAGGTCTGAAGCGTCCCATTTTAGTCACAAGTCAGCATGCAAGAACATAATCGAATTTAGAGCTTCTCTTTTTGAACTGCCTTGACTTACTTTTTGACTTACTTTTTGGGTTGTGGGGCTTTTTTTGTAAGGTTGTGAAATACAATGCGACCAAGTCCAATGTGCAGTAGTACTGTACCCAAATACAATAGTTAAAGTATATCAGCTCTGTTATTAGACATAAATGATTGTCCCTCGGTGAAGATATGATTAACTAAGCAATTTAGTGTTTATTACTGTTGTGTCCAGTCAGTCCCTGATATGGTTTAGACTGGTGGGTGTATGAATCAGAGAAGGAGCAGTGGGGGCAGGAAGTTCGGGGGGCAGGAGGGGGAGCAACATGGAGGGAAGGAAGTTCGGGGGGCAGGAGGGGGAGCAACATGGAGGGAAGGAAGTCCGGGGGGCAGGAGGGGGACAGGTTGAGCAGGTACCGGACTAGTGGTGGCTGTTCAGCAGCCTGATGGCATGTTTTTTGGGGGGAAGGGGGTCAATCTGTCAGCTTTTGCCATGCTCCTATACTGCCCGTGGGTTGGGTGACTGAGGTCCCTGATGATCTTCTTGGCCTTCCTGCGACACCTGGTGTTGTAGATGTCCTGGAGGGCAGGCAGTGTGCACCCAGTGGTGTTAGGCTGAGCATGACACCCTCTGTAGAGCCTTGCGGTCAGTTGTGGTGGAGTTGCCATACCAGGATGTGATGCAGAGCTATAGTATGCTCTCTATGGTGCTCCTGTAGAACACTGAGGGCCCCTCTGGGACAGGTCAAATTTTTTCAGCCTCCTGAGGTTGAAGAGTCACTGTGGTGCCTTTACCATGGTGTCCATGTGGTTTGTACATTCATTTGAGCTCCTCTGAGATGTGTACACTGAAGAACTTAACTCCTTTGACCATCTCCATGGTGGCCTCGTTGATCCTTTGTTTTGCTGAAGTTGAGAGGTTGTTTACCTTGCACCACTCCGTCAGAGTGCCTACCTCCTCTCTGTAGGCTGTATCGTCGTTGGTGGTAATCGCCTACCACTGTCGTGTCATCAGCGAACTTGAGGGAGTTGAAACTGTGTGAGGCCATGCAGTCGTGGGTATACAGGGAGTATAGAAGGTGACTGAGGACGCACCCTTGTGGGGCCCCCTTGTTGAGGATCAGTGTGGAGGAGGTAATGTTGCCTAACTTCCCCACCTGGGGCCGGCCCGTTAGGAAGTCCAGGATCCAGTTGCATAGGGAGGAGTTGAGTCCCAGGGCAGTGAGCTTTGTGGTGAGCTTAGAGGGCACTATGGTATTGAAGGCTGAGCTGTAGTCGACGAACAGCAACCTCACGTATGCGTTCCTTTTATCCAGGTGGGTGAGGGAAGTGTGCAGTACAATGGTGATTGCGTTGGCTGTGGATCTGTCGGAGCAGTATTATAATTGGAGAGGGTTGAGTGTTACGGGTCGGTAGAGTGTTACGGGCCTCTTCATGATGATAGAAGCGAGTGGTACAGGTCGGTTGTTGTCCTCACGGGCTCTCCTCGGTGGCTTAGAGTTGTTATGCTCGAAGCGTAAGAAAAAGGTGTTTATCTCGTCTGGTAGGGCGGTGTTGGTGTCCGTGACCTAACGCTTTCTTGAGGAGGAGGACCTCTTTTTCATTTCTCCTAACACTCAAGGTTACGAATGGGGGTTGGGGAATCTGATCCTAGATCTGTGGTGAAGGGCTGTGCATGCATGTGTGAAAGAACAGAGCTAGGGGTCAGCCTATGAGGCCCAAACCCAATTTCCCCAGAAAGATGGAGACTGGCTGATGTAGGTCATGGAGGTGAACTTGCTCTGGGCAGCCAGTTGAACTCTTCTCTGTTCTCTGCCATCCCAATCACATCAGTCTTGAACCAGACTGACCTTTTTTAACCTTTAATGAGGGAAGAAAGGGGTTGAGACTGCAACAGAAGATCTTCTTTTCTTGTTCTCTGGTATTTTAGCGCCACTGTGCTAGAGGGTATTCTTTGTTTCAGCCCAGCAGACGTAGTAGGTTATAGCTAAGGGGAAGTTGACTTTGTCTGATGGGCTTATGATGACTTACATACTAATACCATACTAATACACAACACCTTTGTGTGTGTGTGTATATATGGGTGTGTGTGTATATATGGGTGTGTGTGTATATATGGGTGTGTATATATATATATATGTATGTATGTGTGTGTGGTGTGTGTGTGTGTGTGTGTGTGTGTGTGTATATATATATATAGATATATATATATACACATATATATCTCATATATATATATATATGAGTGTGTTGTGTATATACTGTACAATATAAATCATTCATTTATTTGCTAGCAGTAATCACAAACTGACCAATGTCACCTGCTATGTTCAACTGTTCACCTCTTGAACAATCAGGTCATTATTATAGATTATGACTCATTCTCGATTCTATACATCGGCCTGCCTGCACCTTTTAGATTAATCAGACACCTCTTATTTCCATGTTAAGCTGCCGTACTATAGCGTCATGGCAGTAAATGAAGGGTATACATGGTCAGTGTATGTCCAAGCTGGGTGTTTGATGCAGTAATCCTGTCATGTTTTACACAGGGTCTGTCTCTGTGGGCTGCTGTCTGTGAATCAGATAAACTGTCTGAGATGGCCCCAGCCTCTCAGACCATGTCTGACACACACACACTTGCGCAAACACACAATAATTCTCACACACTCACGTATGCATGTACGCATACACATGCATACCTTATCTTGAAAATGAAATATTTTAACTTCACATAATTTACCCTGTCTAACATCTTGGGTTGTATTTTATGTCAAACTCTAATGATCAAAGCAGAGGTTTGTGTTTAAAGTATCTCTCTCTCTTTCTTTTCTTTCTCCTTCTCTCTCATCTGGCAATGCCTACTGAACAGGGCTTACAATAGATTTTATTAAGATTGTTCAGGTTCACCCTCAGCAATGGTTTTGGTACTATTTTTTCTTTAAACAATCAGTGTATTTGGTCATTTTTAGATATACAGGGTAAAGTTGATCATTTCTTTCATAACGACGACAGCAATCACTTTGCAAAGTGCGCTGCATGGTCAAAGCAGGAGAAGAAAATAAGATCACTAAAAACATTTGATTTTGCTATATAGTCATTGGTTATGTCATAGCTCATTTGTAAACGATAAATGTTGATAAATACTTAATCTCCAAAAATAGAAAGTTAATTAGTGGGTGATGGTGATTTCAGAACCAGAGTGGGGTGACTAAAAACAGGCTGCATTGCCCCCCCCCCCCCCCCCTAATCTGATAGTGGTAGGTGCTCTTATGGGTCAGATCAGATGCCTTCATAGTACTACATGCACCATAGACATGCATAATTCACACATTTGAATATTTGTACCAATTTAAGTAAATACCTGCAGTCAACTTGTGCCATGCATTATGAGAAAGCAGATTGCGTTCTTCATTTCACCTGTCACATTATTTAACATTATGAAGCTTATGTAGTTCCCCAGAACAGTTTCACCAGTCACATGTTCGGTTGTAAATGGCACAACGGGAGTATTAGAGCTTGTGAGTCCATAGTGTTCTGTATCGGCCAGATGATGAACTTACATTTGTATGCAATTCACTACTACATTTTTGCCATCATATCTTATAATGGCTTTTTGCCAGATGTCTAAGAGCTCTGGATGAGTTATCTGTACAGCTGCCATTTTTTCCTGTGCTTCCTACTGGTATTTTTTTCTCCTCCGTTCTCCCATCTGCTTGGTGTACACAAGCTGCTCTCCCTTCAGAAAGTCATGTATCACAACTTTGTTCATTTGCACAATTTACAAGCGAAAGTTCACTTTCCACCCTCAACGAAAATGCTATTCGTTATCTACTAGCTATGCTTGTATAACTATATGAGCTGGATTTGCTGCAGAAGCTAGGAGAGAGACAGGCTGAGAGAGACTTGCAAGATGTGCGGTCAAAAGTTTTAGACACACCTACTCATTCAAGGGTTTTTCTTTATTTTTACTATTTCGTACATTGTAGAATAATAGTGAAGACCATCAAAATTGTGACATAACAGATATGGACTCATGTACTAACCAAAATTGTGTTAAACAAATCAAAATATATTTTATATTTGAGATTCTTCAAATAGCCACCCTTTGCCTTGATGACAGCTTTGCACACTCTTAGCATTCTCTCAACCAGCTTCACCTGGAATGTTTTTCCAACAGTCTTGAAGGAGTTCCCACATATGCTGAGCACTTGCTTACTGTTTTTCCTTCACTCTGCGGACCGACTCAACCCAAACCATCTCAATTTGGTTGAGGTCGGGGAATTGTGGAGGCCAGGTCATCTAATGCAGCTCTCCATCACTCTACTTCTTGGTAAAATAGCACTTACACAGCCTGGATGTGTGTTTGATCATTGTCCTGTTGAAAAACAAATGATAGTCCCATTAATCCCAAACCTTGCTGGTTGAGTGTGCCTTGAATTCAAAATAAATCAGTGTCACCAGCAAAGCACCCTCACACCATAACACCTCCTCCTCCATGCTTTACGGTGGGAAATGCACATGCGGTTCACCCACACTGCGTCTCACAAAGACACAGCAGTTGGAACCAGAAATCTCCAATTTGGACTCCAGGTCTAATGTCCATTGCTCATATTTTTTGGCCCAAGCAAGTCTCTTCTTATTATTGGTGTCCTTTAGTAGTGGTTTCTTTGCAGCAATTCGACCACGATGGCGTGATTCACGCAGTCTCCTCTGAACAGTTGATGTTGAGATGTGTCTGTTACTTGAACTCTGTAACATTTATTTGGGCTGCAATTTCTGAGGCTGGTAACTCTAATGAACTTATCCTCTGCAGCAGAGAACTGTGGGACTTCCCTTCCTGTGCGGTCCACATGAGATCCAGTTTCATCATAGCTCTTGATGGTTTTTGCGACTGCACTTGAAGAAACTTTCAAAGTTCTTGACATTTTCCATATTGACTGACCTTCATGTCTTAAAGTAATAATGGACTGTCAATTCTCTTTGCTTATTTGAGCTGTTCTTACTATAATATGGACTTGGTATTTTACCAAACAGGCACACCTGTTAAATTGAAATACATTCCAGGTGACTACCTAATGAAGCTGTTTGAGAGAATGCAAGAGTATGCAAAGCTGTCATCAAGGCAACGGGTGTCCACTTTGAAGAATCTTTATTTTAACATGTTTTGGGTTTCTACATGATTCCATGTGTTATTTCATAGTTTTGATGTCTTCATTATTATTCTACAATGAGAAAATAGTAAAATAGTAAAAATAAAGAAAAACCCTTGAATCTAATAAAATGTCTTTATAAAGCCCTTTTTACATCAGCCGATGTCACAAAGTGCTGTACAGAAACCCAGCCTAAAACCCCAAATAGCAAGCAATGCAGATGTAGAAGCACGGTGGCTAGGTAAAATTCCCTAGAAAGGCCAGAACCTAGGAAGAAACCTAGAGAGGAACCAGGATCTGAGGGGTGGCCAGTCCTCTTCTGGCTGTGCCAGGTGGAGATTATAACAGAACATGGCCAAGATGTTCAAATGTTCTTAGATGACCAGCAGGGTCAGATGATGATAATGATCATCAGTGGTTGTAGAGGGTGCAACAGGTCAGCACCTCAGGAGTAAATGTCAGTTGGCTTTTCATAGCCAATCATTCAGAGTTAGAGACAGCAGGTGCGGTAGAGAGAGAGTCCAAAACAGCAGGTCCGGGATAAAGTAGCACATCCAGTGAACAGGTCAGGGTTCCATAGCCACAGGCAGAACAGTTGAAACTGTAGCAGCAGCAGCAGCAGCAGCAGCATGACCAGGTGGACTGGGGACAGCAAGGAGTCATCAGGCCAGGTAGTCCTGTGGCATGGTCCTAGGGCTCAGGTCCGAGAGAGAGGAGTGGAGAGAGAATATACTTCAATTCACACAGGACACCGGATGAGACAGGAGAAATACTCCAGATATAACAGACTAACCCTAGCCCACGACACAAACTATTGCAGCATAAATACTGAAGACTGAGACGGGAGGGGTCGTGACGATACCCCCGGACAGGGCCACACAGGTAGGTTTTAACCCCACCCACTTTATATCCTGCCAAACAGGCAGGGAGACAGCAAGGACGGTTCGTCACTCCAGTGCCTTTTTTGTTCACCCTCACACCCCTGGGCCAGACTACACTCAATCATAGGACCTACTGAAGTGATGAGTCTTCAGTAAAGACTTAAAGGTTGAGACCGAGTCTGCGTCTCTCACATGGGTAGGCAGACCATTCCATTAAAAATGGAGCTCTATAGGAGAAAGCCCTGCTTCCAGCTGTTTGTTTAGAAATTCTGGGGACAGTAAGGAGGCCTGCGTCTTTTGACCGTAGTGTACGTGTAGGTATGTACGGCAGGACCAAATCAGACATATAGGTAGGAGCAAGCCCATGTAAGTTAGCAGTAAAACCTTTAAATCATCCCTAGCCTTAACAGGAAGCCAGTGTAGAGCCTTGTTTAGCACGAACTGAAGTTTTAGTGCTTTATCTGGGTAGCCGGAAAGTAGAGCATTGCAGTAATCTAATCTAGAAGTGACAAAAACATGGATACATTTTTCTGCATCATTTTTTAACAGAAAGTTTCAGATTTTTGCAATGTTACGAAGATGGAAAAAAGCTGTCCTTGAAATATTCTTGATATGTTCGTCAAAAGAGGCGTTACTCTGGAACTCTGGAATCCTTCAGTTTTATTTGAGATGACTATACAACCATCAAGATTAATTGTCAGATCCAACAGAAGATCTTTGTTTCTTGGGACCTAGAACTAGCATCTCTGTTTTGTCCGAGTTTAAAAGTAAAATATTTGCCACCATCCACTTCCTTATGTCTGAAACACAGGCTTCCAGGGAGGGAAATTTTGGGGCTTCACCATGTTTCATTGAAATATACAGCTGTGTATCGTCCGCATAGCAGTGAAAGTTAACATTATGTTTCTAAATGACATCACCAAGAGGTAAAATATATAGTGAAAACAATAGTGTTCCTAAAACGAAACCTTGAGGAACACCGAAATGTATAGTTGATTTGTCAGAAGACAAACCATCCACAGAGACAAACTGATATCTTTCCGACAGATAAGATCTAAACCAGGCCAGAACTTGTCCGTGTAGACCAATTTGGGTTTCTAATCTCTCCAAAAGAATGTGGTGATCGATGGTATCAAAAGCAGCACTAAGGTCTAGGAGCACGAGGATAGATGCAGAGCCTTGGTCTGACGTCATTAAAAGGTCATTTACCACCTTCACGAGTGCAGTCTCTGTGCTATGATGGGGTCTAAAACCAGACAGAAGCATTTCGTATACATTGTTTGTCTTCAGGAAGGCAGCTGCGCAACAGCTTTTTCTAACATTTTTGAGAGGAATGGGAGATTCGATAGGCCGATTTAAAAAATAAAATAAATAAATAATACAAATCAAAAGTGTTTTATTGCTGCCACTTTTAGTGAGTTTGGTTCACATCTGGTGGATAGGGAGCCGTTTATTATATTCAACATAGGAGGGCCAAGTACAGGAAGCAGCTCTTTCAGTAGTTTAGTTGGAATAGGGTCCAGTATGCAGCTTGAAGGTTTAGAGACCAAAACTATTTTCATCAATGTGTCAAGAGATATAGTATTAAAAAACTTGAGCTTCTCCCTTGATCCTAGGTCCCGGCAGTGTTGTGCAGACTCAGGACAACTGAGCTTTGGAGAAATGTGCAGATTTAAAGAGGAGTCCGTGATTTGCTTTCTAATGATCATGATCTCTTCGTCAAAGAAGTTCATGAATTTATCACTGCTGAAGTGAAAGCCATCCTCTCTTGGGGAATGCTGCTTTTTAGTTAGCTTTGCGACAGTATCAAAAATAAATGTTGGATTGTTCTTATTCTCCTCAATTAAGTTGGAAAAATAGGATGATCGAGCAGCAGTGAGGGCTCTTCGATACTGCACGGTGCTGTCTTTCCAAGCTAGTTGGAATACTTCCAGTTTGGTGGCGCGCCATTTCCGTTCCAATTTTCTGGAAGCTTGCTTCAGGTTAAATTTAGTTCCTCAATTAGGTGGTTAACCGTTTTTGTACTCTGGCGTCCTTGGGTAGATGGAGGAAGTCTGGAAGGGCACCTAAGAATCTTTGGGTTGTCTGAGAATTTATAGCACGCCTTTTTGATGATCCTTGGAAAGGGTCTGAGCAGATTATTTGTTACGATTGCAAAAGTAAAAACGCCTTTTTGCTCTGCCTTTTTCGCTCTGCCTTTTTCGCGCTCTGACTTTATTTCTCTCTCGCTCTGACTTTATTTCTCTCTCGCTCTGACTTTATTTCTCTCTCGCTCTAACTTTATTTCTCTCTCGCTCTGACTTTATTTCTCTCTCGCTCTGACTTTATTTCTCTCTCGCTCTGACTTTATTTCTCTCTCGCTCTGACTTTATTTCTCTCCTCTCTCTGCCTTTATTTCTCTCCTCTCTCTGCCTTTACTTCTCTCTCTGCCTTTTTTTCTCTCTCGCTCTCTCTGCCTTTATTTCTCTCTCGCTCTCTCTGCCTTTATTGCTCTCTCTGCTTTTATTGCTCTCTCTGCCTTAATTTTTCTCTCGCTCTGCTTTTTTCTCTCAACTCTCTGGCTTTCTTTCTCTGACTATTTTTCTCTCTGCCTTTTGTCTCTCTCTCTCTCTCTGCCTTTTTCTCTCTCGCTCTGCCCTTTTCTCTCTCACTCTGCCTTTATTTTTCTGTCTGCCTTTATTTTTCTCTCTCTCTCGCTGCCTTCTCTCACTCTGCTTTTATTTTTCTTGCTCCCTGCTTTTTTTCTCTTTCTTTATTTATCTTTCTCTCTCTTGCGCTCTCTCTCTCTCTGCCTTTATTTCTCTCTGTCTCCTTTTTATTTCTCTTTGATTAGCCCAGAGATATTTAGTCTGTAGTGACATGAATAACTCCGCTGTCCTTCACAGAGAGACAATAGATGTCATGTCTTTCAGACTGTCTTGACTTGAAATCGCTGCCCGACAGTTTGACAGTGAACCGCAAGATTTTTTGTGTCTTTTGGTGTTTGTACTGGTACATAAAAAATGTTAAGTAATGTCAAGTCTTTATACTTGTGTGTACATGAGCCTAAAGAGAAGATTTGGGTAGCTAATATAATCAGTAAGTGGTAGCACACTACTGTTCGCAGTTGAGCAGTTGGCAACAAGGAAGGCACGGGTGCATTATTTGTTTCATTACCATATTATGTTGTATTCTAATTCAGGCACTTATGCCTAACAGCATCACCTAGACCTAGACAATGATATCAGCTGACAGACAGAGATGTGAGAGCAGGCCCATGGTTATTGAGGGATGGTAGGGATGATGATGATAAGGAAAAATGAAAGAATAGATATTCCAAGGAGATTGACCTTGGAGCTTTGAGATCCATATTCATTCTGTATCTGAAGATCATAGCACAGGAAACAATCAGGATCCTGTCCCTGCTCTCATCTAGCATACATACATACATACATACATACATACATACATACATACATACATACAGTTGAAGTCGGAAGTTTACATTCACTTAGGTTGGAGTCATTAAAACTAGTTTTTCAACCACTCCACAAATTTCTTGTTATCAAACTATAGTTTTGGCAAGTCGGTTAGGACATCTACTTTGTGCATGACACAAGTAATTTTTCCAACAATTGTTTACAGACAGATGATTTCACTTATAATTCACTGTATCACAATTCCAGTGGGTCAGAAGTTTACATACACTAAGTTGACTGTACCTTTAAACAGCTTGGAAAATTCCAGAAAATTATGTCATGGCTTTAGAAGCTTCTGATAGGCTAATTGACGTCAATTGGAGGTGTACCTGTGGATGTATTTCAAGGCCTACCTTCAAACTCTGTGCCTCTTTGCTTGACATCATGGGAAAATCAAAAGAAATCAGCCAAGACCTCAGGAAAAACAATTGTAGACCTCCACAAGTCTGGTTCATCCTTGGGAGCAATTTGCAAATGCCTGAAGGTACCACGTTCATCTGTATAAACAAAAATACGCAAGACTAAACACCATGGGACCACGCAGCCGTCATACCGCTCAGAAAGGAGATGTGTTCTGTCTCCTAGAGATGAACGTACTTTGGTGCAAAAAGTGCAAATCAATCCCAGAACAACAGCAAAGGACTTTGTGAAGATGCTGGAAGAAACAGGTACAAAAGTATCTATCCACAGTAAAATGAGTCCCCTATTGACATAACTTGAAAGGCCGCTCAGCAAGGAAGAAGCCACTGCTCCAAAACCGCCATAAAAAAACAGCCTACAGTTTTCAACTGCACATGGGGACAGAGAGCGTACTTTTTGGAGAGATGTCCTCTGGTCTGATGAAACAAAAATACTGTAACTGTTCAGCCATAATGACCATCATTATGTTTGGAGGAAAAAGGGGGAGGCTTGCAAGCAGAAGAAGCTGTTAGCTGATTAGCTGTTGCTGTCTCACCTGTTGTCAAATCAATACCTGCGATTTACTTTGTCTCTCTCAAATGTCAATATGCCTTGTATACTGTTGTTCTGGTTAGTTATCATTGTTTTAGTTTATAATGGAGCCCCTAGTTCCACTCTTCATACCTCTGACACCTCCTTTGTCCCACCTCCCACACATGCGGTGACCTCACCCATTATAACCAGCATGTCCAGAGATACAATCTCTCTTATCATCACTCAGTGCCTGGGCTTACCTCCGCTGTACCCGCACCCCACCATACCCCTGTCTGCACATTATGCCCTGAATCTATTCTACCAAACCCAGAAATCTGCTCCTTTTATTCTTTGTCCCCAACGCTCTAGGCGACCAGTTTTGATAGCCTTTAGCCGCACCCTCATCCTACTCCTCCTCGGGTGATGTGGAGGTAAACTCAGGCCCTGCATGTCCCCAGGCACCCTCATTTGTTGACTTCTGTGATAGAAAAAGCCTTGGTTTCATGCATGTCAACATCAGAAGCCTCCTCCCTAAGTTTGTTTTACTCACTGCTTTAGCACACTCCACCAACCTTGATGTCCTTGCCGTGTCTAAATCCTGACTCAGGAAGGCCACCAAAAATTCAGAGATTTCCATACCCAACTATAACATTTTCCATCAAGGTAGAACTGCCAAAGGGGGAGGAGTTGCAATCTACTGCAGAGATAACTTTGCAGGCTATGTCATACTTTCCAGGTCTATACCCAAACAGTTCGAACTTCTAATTTTAAAAATGAATCTCTCCAGAAATAAGTCTCTCACTGTTGCCGCCTGCTACCAACCCCCCTCAGCTCCCAGCTGTGCCATGGACACCATTTGTGAATTGATCGCCCCCCATCTAGCTTCAGAGTTTGTTCTGTTAGGTGACCTAAACTGGAATATGCTTAACACCCCGGCAGTCCTACAATCTAAGCTAGATGCCCTCAATCGCACACAAATCATCAAGGAACCCACCAGGTACAACCCTAAATCCGTAAACATGGGCACCCTCATAGACATTATCCTGACCAACTTGCCCTCCAAATAAACCTCTGCTGTCTTCAATCAGGATCTCAGCGATCACTGCCTCATTGCCTGTATCCGCTACGGGTCCGCGGTCAAACGACCACCCCTCATCACTGTCAAACACTCCCTAAAACACTTCTGCGAGCAGGCTTTTCTAATTGACCTGGCCCGGGTATCCTGGTAATTCCTTAAAAGTAACTTCCACACCATCTTAGATAAGCATGCCCCGTTCAAAAAATGCAGAACTAAGAACTTCTGCTCGCAGAAGTGTTTTAGGAACCCTTGGTTCACTCCAGACCTGACTGCCCTCGACCAGCACAAAAACTTCCTGTGGCGGACTGCAATAGCATCGAATAGTCCCCGCGATATGTAACTGTTCAGGGAAGTCAGGAACCAATGCACGCAGTCAGTCAGGAAAGCAAAGGCTAGCTTTTTCAAACAGAAATTTGCATCCTGTAGCTCTAACTCCAAAAAGTTCTGGGACACTGTAAAGTCCATGGAGAACAAGAGCACCTCCTCCCAGCTGCCCACTGCACTGAGGCTAGGTAACACGGTCACCACCGATAAATCCATGATAATCGAAAACTTACACAAGCATTTCTCAACGGCTGCCCATGCCTTCCACCTGGCTACTCCAACCTCGGCCAACAGCTCCGCCCCCCCGCAGCTACTCGCCCAAGCGTCCCCAGCTTCTCCTTTACCCAAATCCAGATAGCAGATGTTCTGAAAGAGCTGCAAAACCTGGACCCATACAAATCAGCTGGGCTTGACAATCTAGACCCTCTATTTCTGAAACTATCCGCCGCCATTGTCGCAACCCCTATTACCAGTCTGTTCAACCTCTCTTTCATATCATCTGAGATCCCCAAGGATTGGAAAGCTGCCGCGGTCATCCCCCTCTTCAAAGGGGGAGACACCCTGGACCCAAACTGTTACAGACCTATATCCATCCTGCCCTGCCTCTCTAAGGTCTTCGAAAGCCAAGTTAATAAACAGATCACTGACCATCTCGAATCCCACCGTACCTTCTCTGCTGTGCAATCCGGTTTCCGAGCCGGTCACGGGGGCACCTCAGCCACGCTCAAGGTACTAAATGATATCATAACCGCCATCGATAAAAGACAGTACTGTGCAGCCGTCTTCATCAACCTGGCCAAGGCTTTCGACTCTGTCAATCACCATATTCTTATCGGCAGACTCAGTAGCCTCGGTTTTTCTGATGACTGCCTTGCCTGGTTCACCAACTACTTTGCAGACAGAGTTCAGTGTGTCAAATCGGAGGGCATGTTGTCCGGTCCTCTGGCAGTTTCTATGGGGGTACCACAGGGTTCAATTCTCAGGCCGACTCTTCTCTCTGTATATATCAATGATGTTGCTCTTTCTGCGGGCGATTCCCTGATCCACCTCTACGCAGACGACAACGTTCTGTATACTTCTGGCCCTTCCTTGGACACTGTGCTATCTAACCTTCAAACGAGCTTCAATGCCATACAACACTCCTTCCGTGGCCTCCAACTGTTCTTAAACACTAGTAAAACCAAATGCATGCTTTTCAACCGTTCGCTGCCTGCACCCGCCCGCCTGACTAGCATCACCACCCTGGACGGTTCCGACCTAGAATATGTGGACATTTATGAATACCTAGGTGTCTGGCTAGACTGTAAACTCTCCTTCCAGACTGATATTAAACATCTCCAATCCAAAATCAAATCAAGAATCGGCTTTCTATTTCGCAACCAAGCCTCCTTCACTCACGCCGCCAAACTTACCCTAGTAAAACTGACTATCCTACCGATCCTCGAATTCGGCAAACTAGATTTTGTTTTGTTACTAAAACACCTTATACCACCCACCACTGCGACCTGTATGCTCTAGTTGGCTGGCCCTCGCTACATATTCGTCGCCAGACCCACTGGCTCCAGGTCATCTATAAGTCCATGCTAGGTAAAGCTCCACCTTATCTCAGTTCACTGGTCACGATAACAACACCCACCCGTAGCACGCGCTCCAGCATGTATATCTCACTGATCTTCCCAAAAGCCAAAACCTCATTTGGCCGCCTTTCCTTCCTGTTCTCTGCCGCCTGTGACTGGAACGAATTGCAAAAATCGCTGAAGTTGGAGACTTTTATTTCCCTCACCAACTTTAAACATCTGCTATCTGAGCAGCTAACCGATCGCTGCAGCTGTACGTACTGTAGTCCATCTGTAAACAGCCCACCCAATTTACCTACCATATCCCCTTACTGTTTTTATTTATTTACTTTTCTGCTCTTTTGCACACCAGTATCTCTACTTGCACATGATCATCTGATGATTTATCACTCCAGTGTTAATCTGCTAAATTGTAATTATTCGCTCCTATGGCCTATTTATTGCCTACCTCATGCCTTTTGCACACTGTATATAGACTCGTTTTTCCCCCCTACTGTGTTATTGACTTGTTTATTGTTTACTCCATGTGTAACTCTGTGTTGTCTGTTCACACTGCTATGCTTTATCTTGGCCAGGTCGCAGTTGTAAATGAGAACTTGTTCTCAACTAGCCTACCTGGTTAAATAAAGGTAAAATAAAAAAGAACACCATCCTAACCGTGAAGCACGGGGGTATCAGCATCATGTTGTGGGGGTGCTTTGCTGCAGGAGGGACTGGTGCACTTCACAAAATAGATGGCATCATGAGGCAGGAACATTATGTGGATATATTGAAGCAACATCTCAAGACATCAGTCAGGAAGTTAAAGCTTGGTCGAAAAATGGGTCTTCCAAATGGACAATGACCCCAAGCATACTTCCACAGTTGTGGCAAAATGGCTTCATTACAACAAAGTCAAGTTATTGGAGTGGCCATCAAAAAGCACTGACCTCAAGCCTATAGAAAATTTGTGGGCAGAACTGAAAAAGTGTGTGCGAGCAAGGAGGCCTACAAACCTGACTCAGTTACACCAGCTCTGTCAGGAGGAATGGGCCAAAATTCACCCAACTTATTGTGGGAAGCTTGTTGAAGGCTTCCCAAAACATTTGACCCAAGTTAAACAATTTAAAGGCAATGCTAGCAAATACTAATTGAGTGTATGTAAACTTCTGACCCACTGGGAATGTGATGAAAGAACTCAAAGCTGAAATAAATAAATCTCTATACTATTATTCTGACATTTCACATTAAAATAAAGTGGTGATCCTACCTGACCTAAGACAAATAATTTTTACTAGGATTAAATGTCAGGAATTGTGAAACTGATTTTAAATGTATTTGGCTAAGGTGTATGTTAACTTCCGACTTCAACTATATATACAGACATATTATCAGTGGCGGTCGGTGCCGTTTTTAAGATGAGGGACCTTATTTCTATTACAGCATTTTGGGTGACTGTCATTCATATTCCATTCACCCAGTTCAATGTAACAATGATAGGTTTAGGCTACTACATGATACTCAAACTTTCCCTATACCCCTATAGTTTACAATGTAGGTGCATACAGGTTGAGATCATTTTTAGGTGACAGACAGTGACACATTCAATAACACCTTGCACACTTGCCTGCATCTAGCTGATCTAGGGTGTAATCATTAGTTCAACATTTGCAAACGAGTTTCAATTGGACAAATTCGGGTAAGTGTATCACCGTTGCGTTTGCTTCCGTTTAAGAAATGTTTTTCAACAGAATTGGCAGAATGAATACACCCGATCATGTGTAAACATAGTTCACTTTCATAGCAGCCCTGTTGTATTCTTTCTCGCATCTATGCAGTCTCCTCCTCTCACCTTTTCCCTTCACTTGTATACTCCAATACACAACACATCAGCTGTATGTGACCAGGCAACAACAAAAAAAATCAAGGCAAACCATATCCTAACCACCACACACCACCTACATCATTGTCACCATATTAGCGAAAGTAACATCATAGTCAATATCTAATGTGGTAGTGGGGTGGTAGATGCCTAGCCTACCTTATTGCTCTAATCTGGTGGTGATAGTGGGGTGGTAGATGTCTAGTCTCCCTTATGGCGCTAATCTGGTAGTGGGGTGGTAGATGCCTAGTCTCCCTTATGGCTCTAATCTGGTAGTGGGGTGGTAGATGCCTAGTCTCCCTTATGGCTCAGATCAGGTGAGACTGGGAAAGCGAGCGAGACTGACTGGGAAAGCGAGCGAGACTGACTGGGAAAGCGAGAGACACAGCGAGTTCAATAATCTCCCCATCATCACTATCACCAGCCAGCTCCCAATCTAATGGTTGTTTGTTAATGGTTGTTTGTTTACAGTAACGAGCTGCTACACAGACACACATACTAATGTGATTGGTTCTTGAGGGAGAAAATTAATATGAATAGCAGCAATTCTAAAGGAAAGCCTCTCGTTGGTTGAATAGTGCCACTTTTAAACACTCACTCCCTCTAATGCCAACGTGAACGCAGTCAACACACGCCCGGAATAGAACCACACATCAGCAGATAGTCAACAGTCATCAGATATGATCACATTCTTCATGTTCCTGAGGTTTATGGATGTTTATTTCACTCCGTCATACCCGTGTGTGATTTAATCTAATGTTCATAACCGACCCGGGATTAGGGCCTGTATGATTTGGAATGTACATGTCGTTGAGACTCGTGGAAGTACAGCCATGGTTGATTACACCTGCACGAGTACACACTCAAACATGCACGAAAGCACATCTACATATGCTTGCCCTCAGATACTGTACACTCTCTCTTGCGCACACACACACACACACACTTACACACACGCTGTTAGTGTGGCATCTCTTGTGACATTCAGCAGGGCAGTTGAGACACTCAGTCACCGAGTCAGTCACAGTCAGTCGTAACCATGTATTAACTCAATGGGCCCCTTCTAGATATCCCAGGGCCAGACAGCTGTCATGAAGTATATTTCCTCCAAGTATTCTCATGTTTTCTTTGTGTGACTGCATGATTTTATTATAGAATGTAGTGAGAATGCTTAGGGTAGACTAGAGCAGACTAGAAACACTGTCCCCAAACACTGTTGGTGATACTGGAGGACTTGGGAAACACTGTTGGGGTACTGAAGGACTGGAGTTGGGAAACACTGTTGGGGGTACTGGAGGACTTGGGAAACACTGCTGGGGTACTGAAGGACTGGAGTTGGGAAACACTGCTGGGGGTTCTGGAGGACTGGAGTTGGGAAACACTGCTGGGGGTACTGAAGGACTGGAGTTGGGACGTACTGGAGGACTTGGGAAACACTGCTGGGGTACTGAAGGACTGGAGTTGGGAAACACTGCTGGGGGTTCTGGAGGACTGGAGTTGGGAAACACTGCTGGGGGTACTGAAGGACTGGAGTTGGGAAACACTGCTGGGGGTACTGAAGGACAGGAGTTGGGAAACACTGCTGGGTGTACTGAAGGACAAGAGTTGGGAAACACTGCTGGGGGTAGTGAAGGACTGGAGTTGGGAAACACTGCTGGGGTACTGAAGGACTGGAGTTGGGAAACACTGTTGGGGGTACTGAAGGACAGGAGTTGGGAAACACTGTTGGGGGTACTGAAGGACTGGAGTTGGGAAACACTGTTTGGGGTACTGGAGGACTGGAGTTGGGAAACACTGTTTGGGGTACTGGAGGACTGGAGTTGGGAAACACTGCTGGGGGTACTGAAGGACAGGAGTTGGGAAACACTGTTTGGGGTACTGAAGGACTGGAGTTGGGAAACACTGTTGGGGGTACTGAAGGACTGGAGTTGGGAAACACTGTTTGGGGTACTGGAGGACTGGAGTTGGGAAACACTGCTGGGGGTACTGAAGGACAGGAGTTGGGAAACACTGTTGGGGGTACTGAAGGACTGGAGTTGGGAAACACTGAGCGGAGGGTTTATTGAGGTGTTACATACTTACTACTTAAAGCAGTAAATAAGAGAAGTACTGTACACTTTCAAAGAATGTCTTTGAGAATGCATGGTTTAATCTACACACCTACAATACAGGGATATACTAGCACACAGGCGCACGCATACACACACCACACACAATTATGAACACAATTATGAACACACACTCGTGAGCCACGTGTGAGAATATGAGTGAGAGATGATTTAACCCTCAGTGAGTCCTAGAGATAATACAGTCCTCTCAGACAGATTCTCTCCTGGCTCTGAAGGACACTGGAGAATTCCCCACAACACTCACACGCTCCAGCCACCGTCCTCTTGACCCTGCACAGTGCTCTCCTTATCACCTCTAATTAGCTCATGGTGTCTATAATCAAAATGGTGATGTCTGTAGAGAATCAGACAGGACAGAGAATGTCTAGATAGCAGACTGCTGTGCTCTGACCCTGTCCTAATGCTCTGCACTATAGGGGCCCAGTCTAAATGAGTTACAGCTAAATGAGAACCTGTCAGCATGCCCCCGTAGAGTGGTAGTGTATGAGTTGGGGGCAGAGGGTAGTTTGTGCATGCATGTGTGTGTTCTCTCTGTGCACAGGGGGAATACCTTATGTATTAGTGGTTCCTACCTTCCACAGTCCAGAGAGTGTTCTCTACACAGCCACACAGTTTACCTCTCTAAATGCAATCATTTCCCCCTGCTACCCTCTTCCCACTCCCTCCTCCTCTTACCCTTCCCCCCCCCTCGTCTCCCTCCGCTCCCTCATCTCCCCCTGGCTAGCCGGGTTGAGTCAGCTCTGTGTATGGAGTGACTCCCTCAAGTGAGACCTTATTGATGTGCTGTTTGTGACGGGGAAATGTTTCCAAATCTCTCCGGCACGTTCTAACACAGCCAGGCACCCTGCAGATTTGATTGAAATGGAATAAAGTGGAGATCTAGGCCTACACACAGGACACATGTCACTTGTGTATCTAGCTCTGCCCTGCACCTGTCATGGTATAGAGGGAAACAATGTGCTTTTAAAAATCTACCAGCAGTTGTTTGATGGAGCTAAAACAGCTTTGCGTGTTTGAGATAGTATGAATCCAGGTCCATCTGACTGCTCTATTAGAGTAACAAGTGTCTCAAAATACAAGACTACAAGCTGCTAGCAGCAGTTCAGTGTTTCTGGAGCCTTCATTTCATTAGTACTTTTATTTTATGTGAAGCACGCTTACTTCCTATTATCATTTGAGAAAAATGTCTCTCAATTAAAAGTCGCTGTTCAAGGCATGCTTCATATTTTCTCTGACGATCGAAAGTTCATTAGGAGTATTTTCTTCTGTAATTGTGGGCCAGGCTACCGCTGTGCAATAAAAAGCTGAACTTACCATTATCAGGAATGTTTGCTACCATGGCTACAGAGAAGCACACATAAATATATATATACACACACACACACTTCAATAGGGGTGCGGGCCAGTGAGCTACATCATTGCTTCATTTGGATAAAAATCCAGAGCTGTGGCGTCATTAATCTACATACACTGATTATACAAAACATCAACTCTTTCCATGACAGACTGACCAGGTGAATCCAGGTGAAAAATATGATCCCTTATTGATGTCATTTGTTAAATCCACTTCAATCAGTGTAGATGAAGGGGAGGAGACAGGTTAAAGAAGGATTTTTTGAGACATGGATTGTGTATGTGAGCCATTCAGAGGATGACAAAAGACAAAAGATTTAAGTGCCTTTGAACAGAGTATGGTAGTAGATGCCAGGCGCACTGGTTTGTGTCCAGAACTGCAATGCTGCTGGGTTTTTCACGCTCAACAGTTTCCCGTGTGTATCAAGAATGGTCCACCACCCAAAGGACATCCAGCCAACTTAACACACCTGTGGGAAGCATTGGAGTCAACAGGCCAGCATCCCTCTGGAATGCTTTCGACACCTTGTAGATTCTATGCTCTGACGAACTGAGGCTGTTCTGAGGGCAAAGGGGGGGGGGGGGGGTGCAACTCAATATTAGGTAGGTGGTCTTACTGTTTTGGTTACTCAGTGTATAGTACACACACACACAGTACTGAGAACCAATGTCTGTTTGGAAGGCTGAGAGAAACCTTAATGCAGCTTTTATTTTATATTTTACACTTACTTTAAAAAAAATCATTAACCATTTGGTATTTTCAACTAAGTTTGTTTTTATATTATAAGCTACCACTGATTCGTTTTGTTGTTGTTTGACCTTATATTCAACTCAATTCAGTTATTCAAGAGCTGCTCTCCTGCTCCATGTGCTGCTATAAACCCGGGTGTGTTATGTTGTAAGAGGACAGGCGTCTGGTGGCCTGAGACTGATATCTCAATAGACCTGAGGGCCCTGTAGTGGTGCTGTCACATCGCCTGACTGTTGTCTGAACACAGGCACATATACACCACTGTTTTCCCATCTCCTGTCTGTCGGTGATGAGTAAAATGTTTCTGTGTATCCGTGGTTACACACACACACACACACACACACAGACCCGGCTGCCCTTCTCACCCAACAGCCCCGCACAGCCACATTGATTTTAATTGCTTAATATGTGTGTCTGTGTAGTGTGTTTTTTGTGTTTGAGAGGGGGAGGGGGGGGGGGGGCGCACACCCCGACACACCACACTGGGTCTGATGTGACAGAGACGTGTATGACAGCAACACATCACTCTTTGGTGTCACCCGGACCCGAAGGGATGGACCTGAAAGGTGAGTGTGCGTGTGTATATACAGTACCTGTATGTGTGTATTACGCTTGTGTGTATGCAAGCTTGCTGTGTGTGTTTGTGTGTGTGTGTAAGGACAGTGGATCGTGTATCTGGCATCCCTCTACCCCAGACAGCATGAAGTGTTTGCTATGACAGATATGTATATGACCGTTCACTGTCTGGTGCCACATTACCGATCCTCCGTCTCTCCGTATGCTGATGGAGGGGATGAAGGAAGTGGAGGGGTGTGTGTCTGGGGGAAGGTAAGTGCAGCTGGTTGGTGCTGAAAGCAGGGATAGGATATGAGGATCCTGTGCTATCATAGGGAGATGTCACTGCAGAATGGGATTGTGGGTGTTTCTGAGGATTAACGAGCCAATTTGTCTGTCACTAGCCAGGCGTATTAACTAAGTCTTCCATCAAGGTGTTGGATAGCGTAATTTCCTTGAACTCAACAGCAACTGTCAAGGGGTTCTCTCAAGGCTTCTTCTTACAAAAGGAGTTTCTTCTTCCCACCTCTGCGTTTTCTTTAGTGGTTTTGACAAATGTAAATGTAAAAACCGCAATACTAGACAAATAAAAAGTGATTGATTTGATTAATTGGAATAAACAACTAACCATGGATAACCCAATAGATTGCTTTGCTCTATTTGGGTCATCCACAACCACCAGTCAATATAAACGCCAGTCGGTACTTGGGTTATCACGATAGAAAAAACTGTGTGACAACATAAGGCTGCTTGTTTACAACATTACCACTGTTTTTCTCAGAAAATGTTTTGTTTCTTTTGCCTCTGGGTATAGCGATACTAGTATCGTGACAACCCCAGTCAATACAGCCATCAATCAAGTTATCCCCTCTCCCCTCTTCTGTTGTCCTTTCTCTCCCCTCTACCCTCTCTCCTCTTCTGTTGTCCTTTCTCTCCCCTCTACCCTCTCTCCTCTTCTGTTGTCCTTTCTCTCCCCTCTACCCTCTCTCCTCTTCCAGGCTGGGGCCATGCTATGACTCTTGAACAGTTGAGCTTTTACTGACCACAAACAAACACTCTTCCACCCCACCAAAATTGGGCAGCAGGTAGTCTAACAGTTAAGACCATGGGGCCATTAACCAAAAGGTTGTAGATTTGAATCCCTGAGCCAACTAGGTGAAACACCTGTCTGTGCCCTTGAGCAAGGCACTTATTGCTCCTGTAAGCTGCAGGATAAGAGCGTCTGCTAAATTACTCAAATGTAAATGAGAGGGCACGCCCCTTTTCATGTCTCAACGCTCACTGACCTTCACACTGCCAGTCATTGCACGGACACACACGCACGCACACACACACACACACACACACACTTGTGTGTACACAGACAGACGCATACACAGAAACAGCAGTCAGGTTTTCAAAAGGCAGAAGAGAATGTTTGTGTTTTAGCTTTTGACACTCATATGCTCAGTGACCGTGATTTGACCGTGGTCGTCAGATGGCGGTGGGAAAGAAGTATGTGATTGTGTGTTAGCGTGCAAGCGTGTGTACATATGGGTGAGGTTGACTTCCAGTGACAGTGAACTGGTCCAGTAACCAAGTACCCTGCACTTTTCCTGAACCCCCTTACACACGCACACACTCTACACTTTCCCTGACCTCTTGCGATGATGAGCACAAGGCGTATGCATCACCATCTCACCAGTTCACCAGTACAGCAGGGACAAGACTATTTAATGAGTGACAGCAGTGGGCCTCTGGGACCTCTCCTAACATTCAGCCACAGGATAGAGAGGAGAGTTGTACTGTAAATAGCTCAGAGAGGGTGGATCTAAGGCCCTGGTCCAGAGATTGGTAGATAAGTGGTTACAATAGATGGTGGTGGTGGAAGGCTGTCGTACCGGACTCTCCTGTTTCTAGTATGTGATTTCACCCCGGTGAACTGTAACATGGGAGGTTGCGGTCACACTCTGTACATATAGTCACACTCTGTACATATAGTCACATACTGTACATATAGTCACACTCTGTACATATTGTCACATACTGTACATATAGCATGGCTTTCCTTCCTGCTTCAAAATAATTCCATGTATACGTTTTTTCAACTCGCAGCTGATGTTGGAACTGAACGAAGGAACAGTGCCCCAAAATAACACCAACTCCAGATGCCCCTGCTGTCTTCCATTTTTAATGAAACCTAACAGCAAAACCAGATACATGTTTTAATGAAACCTAACAGCAAAACCAGATACATTTTTGTACTATTTTAGCTTTTCTATTTATATGGGAGTGTCTGACTCGTGGAGGATCTGTCTGTTTGTTTGTCTGTCTGTCAGTCTCATGATGTGACTTACGCAGGACCCTCTGCGCCACCCGCTTGCCATCACAGACCCACTCTGCTCAAATCTGACAAGTCATTGTCTTCCTGTAATTCATCAGCACTTGAGGCAGCTTTGGTTGATTGCATTTTCGACAGAGCAATCTCCACAGTGTCATAGAAAGTTTGGCTCTTGTGCAAAGGCGAAATTGTAATTTCCAAATATAGAGGTGTGAGGGGAGAAACTATCCACGTATGGAACATTTCCGGGCTGCAGATTTTATTCAATCTTTATCGTCTGATATTTTTGGTGACCAAAGGTTTGATGTTTTTTACGATTAGTGAAACAAAAGACAATCAGTCCACCCATCCGTATCACTTCATTGTTTACCTTTTTAAAACCCTTTTTGCATATTTATTACCAGAACCGTGTAAATGATATCTAGCCTCTGGCTCGCATAGATTTATATAGCATTATATGAAACAACCAGCAGGTGAAGAGCTTAGCCTGCCACGTCTCACTCAGTCCATCTGTAATATTAAAGGACCCCCCCAGAGGAAGTTGCCTCCACAATTTACATACATTTCCTGTCCTAGAGAGGAAATGAACATTTGGCTTCAACCTCCAAAGAATGACAAAGGCTATTTATACATATTCACGAATTGGGTCTGAGAATTTCCACATGGAGTTGATAAACCAAAAAATAGGGCGCTGTCACTGTAGCTAGCTAGAATGCTAACCTTATCTTGCTAGCTGGCTAGCTTGCTAACCTTATCTAACTAGCTAATGTTATCTGTTGCTGCTGTTTTTTACTACACTGAATTCAAAAGATTAGACAGCTGGTTCTGGAGCCGGATTTGTCATAAGCGTTGGTTTAGGGAAAACAAATGTCAAAGTTTTGGCATCCCGCCATAAAAATAGTTAGAAAGAATAAGATGAATCATGATAATATGGATAACTATTGAAAGATAGCTGATAGTCTTTTTTTCTACATTGTAATGGACACGGTGCAACCTTGGGTAGGTAGGCTGCTCACATGCTGTGGCACAGCAAAGCCAAGTTAGCCTGTGTTCATAATTCTCCAAGAGGACGTGAAATTATAAGCTACAATGACTTTCCTCATGATAATGCACCCTGAAAATGACATGTAACAGACATATCTCAACATCAACTGTTCAGAGGAGCCTGTGTGAATCAGTCATTCATAGTCAAATTGCTGCAAAGAAACCACTACTAAAGGACACCAATAATAAGAAGAGACTTGCTTAGGCCAAGAAACAAAAGCAATGGACATTAGACCCGTGGGAATCTGTCCTTTGGTCTGATGAGTCCAAATGGGAGATTTTTGTTTCCAACCGCCGTGTCTTTGTGAGACGCAGAGTAGGTGAATGGATGATCTCCGCATGTGTGAAGCATGGAGGTGTGATGGTGTGGGGGTGCTTTGCTGGTGACACTGTATGTGATTTGATTTAGAATTCAAGGCACATTTAACCAGCATGGCTACCACAGCATTCTGCAGCGATACGCCATCCCATCTGGTTTGGGCTTAGTGGGACTATCATTTGATTTTGAACAGGACATTGACCCAACTCACCTCCAGGCTGTGTAAGGGCTATTTGACCAAGAAGGAAAGTGATGGAATGCTGCATCAGATGACCTGGCCTCCACAATCACCCGACCTCAACCCAATTGAGATGGATTGCATGAGTTGGACCGCAGAGTGAAGGAAAAGCAGCCAACAAGCACTCAGCGTATGTGGGAACTCATTCAAAACTGTTGGAAAAGCATTCCAGGTGAAGCTTGTTGAGAGAATGCCAAGAGTGTGCAAAGCTGTCATCAACGCAAAGGGTGGCTAGTTTGAAAAAAAAAAAACGTTTTGGATGTGATATTTCATAGTTTTGATGTCTTTACTATTGTTCTACAATGTAGAAAAACCCTTGAATGAGTAGGTGTGTCAAGTTTCAACTGGTACTGTATATATTGTTATTAAGATATATATATATATATTTTTTTTTTTAAATAAATATTATCTTATTCGTTTTTGGGGGGTTTACAGACTAGCTAAAAAATAAGTGAAAATTGACAAATTATCCATTGAATTATGACATTTTGTAACGATCTTCGTCTGGAGAAAGAGAGGAGGACCAAAGCGCAGTGTGGTAAGTGTTCATGATGAATCTTTAACAGAACTACTGAAAACCGAAACAGTTCCGCGTGGAACACACAGACACGGAAGACAACCACCCACAAAACACAACAGAAAACAGGCTACCTAAATATGGTTCCCAATCAGAGACAATGACTAACACCTGCCTCTGATTGAGAACCATATCAGGCCAAACGAAAAACCCAACATAGAAACACAAAACATAGATAACCCACCCAACTCACGCCCTGACCATACTAAAACAAAGAAAATACAAAAGAACTAAGGTCAGAACGTGACACATTTCTGGTAAAAAAAAATATTCAGGTGTGAAAACATAAGTTTGCCTCCCCTATTTGTATTTGTTCCATGGATCAGGCAGCCAAGATGACACAAGGCTATTTGGCTCATCAGTCACGAAGAGGAATAACTTTGCAGAGGTTTCTGATTAATAAACAGTGCCATGTTGGTGGGTGGTAATGTTAACATCAAACCCACCCAGCCCTTAAACAACATAAACTGAAAATGATTTGCTTCTCACATCACAGGAAAAGACACTGCATTTACATGGATTTGCAAGAAGTGGACAGTTTGGAATTTGTCACTTCAAAACCAAATAAGTCATACTTTGAAGTTTGACGTTTTGCATCATCATGGGTAAGCTCTGACCATTGTTTTTCACCTCAAAAGTGGATTTCTACTGGAGTGGGCATGTAGATGTGAATATTTCACCATTCTGCTCTCTAGAGTGTTCAATCATTTAACTAAAATGTGTTGCTGAAGGCCTAGATTACGTCACAATGAGCCACAAACAGCTCTATTAAGACTTTTACTTTAGGAACAATGGAAATACGCTTTCTTCTCTAGCAAGCATAAATGATATGCTTCTAATAAAATGGTCCAGAGTATTTTCTGGACCATTTTTTTCTAATAAAATGGTTCTTCAGAGTATCAACATCTCTGTCAAAGTCTGGACACGGGCTGTGTCGAATCTTTGTACACTCTAACGCGTAATGACTTATGCTAATCATATTGTGTCAATATCTAGGTTTATGTCCAATTTGGCGACAGATTTTCATGCGATTATTCTAAAATCCTCAATGAATACATGCACATGTTCCCACCAAATTAGCTGTGCGTGATGACGTAGTGCACACAATGTACTTTTTCGCTAACGTTTTCACGTACCGCATATCTAAAGTTCAATGTGTTACCATCGTTTCAGCTCTACCAATAGTTTTGGCACGTACGTTCTAGCTAGCAGCTCGCAGATACAGTACGGGTAGGCTAGTCTACATGATATCAAAGGTCAGTCAAGCATCGATCATCATGTCACTAGATTTAGACCCTCGATATTTATTGGAATGGGGCATCAAGCTCATCACCGTGCACTTTCACCACCCTGTGAAGTTCATCATAACTTATTTCATCTGTAGCTTATTTCATAAACTACATGGTTTGCAAGTCGTAATGGTAGGACCACATACCATATCATCGTGCGAGTCAAATTTTACTTCGATATGATGGTTATTATATCAATATTTGCGCATTTAGTCATTTCCACTGCAAATTCTCAAGTAATTAATTTTACTGACACCAAAAAATTGCTGCCCTGTCGAACAAACATCTGTTGGCATTTATAAAATTGTACCCAGACTTCCTGTTTCCATCACAGCTGTTGTATAAAACAAACTATACGGTATGACTTTTACCCGCATAAAACCTGTGGATGGAAACGTGGTTATAGTGGAAACATGGTTGCAGTGGATACGAGGTTGCAGTGGATACGAGGTTGCAGTGGATACGCGGTTGCAGTGGAGACGCGGTTGCAGTGGAGACGCGGTTGCAGTGGAGACGCGGTTGCAGTGGAGACGCGGTTGCAGTGGAGACGCGGTTGCAGTGGAGACGCGGTTGCAGTGGAGACGCGGTTGCAGTGGAGACGCGGTTGCAGTGGAGACGCGGTTGCAGTGGAGACGCGGTTGCAGTGTTTTTTGTGCTCTATTAGAAAGTGTTGCACTGGAGATATCAACAGTTTTTGCATATTAATATCTGTCATACAGGAATGTGTGCATGCGTATGCGTCACGTCCATTGAAAACGCTTATGACAGGCTTGTAGTGATTTGTTTCACAATAACGACTTTAATCAAACTCCCCTCTTCTCCTACTTTAATGAACATTCAAACTGTTGTGGAAAAATTCTTACACAGGGACACTCAAAGTCAATTTTAAATTAGTCATTGTTTGTCAGCGTGCTCTTCCAATACTGGTTCATAACATGTGACGGACCAATACTGGTTCATAACATGTGACCGACCAATACTGGTTCATAACATGTGACGGACCAATACTGGTTCATAACATGTGACGGACCAATACTGGTTTATAACATGTGACCGACCAATACTGGTTCATAACATGTGACGGACCAATACTGGTTCATAACATGTGACCGACCAATACTGGTTCATAACATGTGACGGACCAATACTGGTTCATAACATGTGATGGACCAATACTGGCAGCTTCTGATAGTGAGGATTTTTACAGTCAGCCACTTGCATGAATACAGAAATTGGTTTATAGAACAGCACATGAATAGAACACAGAAATTAGTTATAAGAAAAGTACAAATATTATAATTCCCGTACAAAACTCAGCCCTGGTCTTTAATCAAGCCTTATGTTCAGCCCTGGTCTTTATTTAATCAAGCCTTATAGTCAGGTCTCTGAACACAACAATGGCTACTGGAGAGGGTCAACTAGCTGAAAGTCTTCAACAGTACTGCACTGTTGTGGCTGGCTAATCAATGCTTTCCAGCCTGCCATTTCCACAACAATACTGCTTTTAAATTGAGGAGGTAAGACCATGAAATGGTGTGGTGTTTACTCCAAATTGTAACACCTTAATCACACAAACAGACCGTGTACTTGAGATCAGTGATATCTGTGTTGATGACTCCTATACAACAGGAGTCCTCATGTGCAGGAAAATTCTCAGCAACAAAATATCAAATTAAGATCCTACATCTGTGTGATGGATATGGATGGTATTTCAACCAGCATCTGGTGCCTAAACATTTGATTAATGTATTGATTTGATTTATATTGACTTTTAACTACTGTAGGCCTAAGTCTCAAAGCCCTTTACATCTCACCTCATCTGCTAGCAATGTGTAGCAACAGTGAGCAGCAACCACCTGCTTGAAGTTAGGAGCGCAGCTTTGTAATGACAACACACTCAGGGAGCATGGTCATTGGTCACAGCAGAGTTCCAGATACAGTCACAGTGTGGTCATTGTCAAGGCTGACCACCAGTCATCACGACAGTTGGTTCTGGTTTGACACGGCCGTCAACTGGCTCTCCTAGGACAAAACCCGGTTGAGTTGATCTGTGGCCTAAACCACTAACAGATGGAAAACAGAGCCACACTCCAGGTATCGCGAGCCAATGCTAATTAAGCAGTAACGCATGAGAACCCGGGGATTTTCATGTGAATAACTCCCAACCACGGGCTGTTCTTAGGTCCGAGGTGAAGCCAAGGGCTGTTCTTAGGTCCGAGGTGAAGCCAAGGGCTGGGGAGGGTGTTGTTCTCGATGATTCCCAGTTTCGCCTTATTGCTTTAATAAAACTGTTGCCAACATATAAAAAAATATATTAATAACATTTTCATTAAAATGTTTATTATATTGAGTTAATTTGTTTTATTTTATCATTCCACCATTTAAAAATAGTCTGGGCAAAAGCCAGTCGTTAGTTCTGAGATTGAAGTTGCTAGCTAAATGTGCCGGGCTCAGAGAAGCTCTGTCACGTCACGTTCATATGCATGGCACGGTGGAGATCGCCAAAAAAAATACAACGTTCCACAGCTTCGAAGAAGCAGACAGCAAGGTTTAGAAAAACCCAACCTTTGCAAACCAAATGCTAGCCTAGTAGAATGGGAAAATATTGTCAACTCTGGATGTTTTTTTCCAGGAGAGATTACGTTTTTTAAATTGCCTGGCTGGGCTGTGGGACAGTGGATGTGCATTGGTAATTATAATGGAACTGTTAACAGGCACCCAGGGATTGTGGTGAATAACTCCCTGCGATCAACCAATCAGCATCCAGGATCCACACAAACTGTTTTATAGCTAGCTAAGCATTCTAGCTGTACCCAAAGACTACTAGTCTTTGCACTAAACTAGTTAGCCTTGGCTTGAAAATTTACCTCTAACTTCCTTTGAAATGGTATCCACTAGTTCATCTAACTCTAGGGAAGTCAAAGTATCCCTGTAACTACAGTACTGTAACATCAATGTTTGGTATGGATGTTGTAGCTGTGATAAGTACAAGGTACTGTGGAAGCACATCAAAGCTCCACTGTCTTATCATGGTTACATTAGCACAATGTAATGACCATATGAAGATTGTGTGGAATTGTTGCTGGGCATGACAGCGTAGGGGGAGGAACACCGACATCTGCTAGGGAGGAATTAAAAGGGGTCAAGCCATTAAAAATATCTCTAGAAATGAAATGAGCTAATCTATGGAGCCAAACCTGACCTTCAGAGCTTTCAGCCAGAAGCCACATGAGTTATCTGTGTGGGGATGGGGTGTGCGCACATGGTGTGTGTGCGTGCTTGCGTGTGTGCATGACTGAGTTCTCATAAAGAAATGGAAATTAATTGGAATCATATAGAGTTATGAGTCAGTCGACAGACACTAATATTGAGAGGAAACAGTTCCTGTCAAACTACTGAGTGTGTGTGTGTGTCTTGCTAACTCCGTAACTGAGGATGGCTCGTGGGCAAAACGTCATTTCAATCTCCCCCTCACTTTTGATGGGAGAGTTTATGTGGTACATATTTTTTTTTTATTTGAACACATAATTCCGTGATTGTACTGGACTTTTCATACACATTTACTGAATCAGATTATGAGATAAAGATTTCAATGTCTTTATGTAAATTAATGTTCATTGCTGTGTGGCGTAGAGTGATTTGAAATCTGCCGATTCTGTGTGAATTATCCAGACTGACTCTGGCCATTTGGATCATTTCCTGTAGGTAGAAGGAAAAACCGTCGACCAAAACGCTGAATCCAACATTTTCTTATTGTCATGCTCCATTGAGATTTCCACATTTACAGAGCCAACAGTTTGAATCACTTGGCTGCACAGTGCAGTACTTTAACAGGAGGATAAACACAACTTTCACTGCAGAAGAATTCCTCTTTCTATCTTTTCCTTAAATGCTTACAGCACATCCTTACCTTGAACTGTAAACCATGAATGGAATCATTGCTGAGGCATGCGCCCACTTTCCTTGGAAAATCAATATTATGGGTTGAGAGAGAAAGAAGGGGAAGATAGGAGGGAGTGGAGAGAGACTGAAGGATGGAGAAAGCGAGATTCCTGGCATATCTAGTTATAGGCAAGTGAGTGGTCCATCAATGGTCTGGACTCTGGTTTGGCCTGATGAGCAGAACAGAAAAAGACTGCCTCACAGAGCATGTATACGCACACATGTCGAACCACACACACACACACACACACACACACTCACACACACACACACACACACACACACACACACACTGGAACTAGGCCTAATACTATCATTTCTCCAGTGATTTAGATCCAGGAGCAGTGCTTGTCACTGCTCAAACTAATCAGCTATGACCTCCTGCTCTCTTCTTTACTTCACGCTCTGTTGAGTATTGAAATACTCTTGAAACACACTGCCATTTTCATTACCCTGCATTGTCTTCCTCCCCTCCTTTCACTCATTCTGTAATGGCGTCTGCATTTCCTCTTTTAGCCTTTTATCTCATCCCCTTCATTTTCCTCACTTGATAGTTGGAGCTGATTATTCTGAATCTCCACGTTTTCATATACATTTTCTCATACGTCTCCTCACTCCAACTCTCCCTCTTCCCATCTCGCTCTCTCCCATTCCTCTCTCTCTCGCTCTCTCCCATTCCTCTTCCCATCTCTCTCCCATTCCTCTTCCCATCTCTCTCCCATTCCTCTCTCTCTCGCTCTCTCCCATTCCTCTTCCCATCTCTCTCCCATTCCTCTCTCTCTCGCTCTCTCCCATTCCTCTTCCCATCTCTCTCCCATTCCTCTCTCTCTCGCTCTCTCCCATTCCTCTCTCTCTCGCTCTCTCCCATTCCTCTTCCCATCTCTCTCCCATTCCATTTCCCATTTCTCTCCCATTCCCCTGCCCATCTCTCTCCCATTCCTCTTCCCATCTCTCTCCCATTCCCCTTCCCATTTCTCTCCCATTCCTCCTCCCATCTCTCTCCCATTCCTCTTCCCATCTCTCTCCCATTCCCCTTCCCATTTCTCTCCCATTCCTCCTCCCATCTCTCTCCCATTCCCCTTCCCATTTCTCTCCCATTCCCCTTCCCATTTCTCTCCCATTCCTCCTCCCATCTCTCTCCCATTCCATTTCCCATTTCTCTCCCATTCCCCTGCCCATCTCTCTCCCATTCCTCTTCCCATCTCTCTCCCATTCCCCTTCCCATTTCTCTCCCATTCCCCTGCCCATCTCTCTCCCATTCCATTTCCCATTTCTCTCCCATTCCTCTTCCCATCTCTCTCCCATTCCCCTTCCCATTTCTCTCCCATTCCCCTTCCCATTTCTCTCCCATTCCCCTTCCCATTTCTCTCCCATTCCCCTTCCCATTTCTCTCTATTTTCCCCTGCCCATCTCTCTCCCATTCCTCCTCCCATTCCTCTACCCGTCCCTCTTCCTCTACCCATCTCTCTTCCTCTACCCATCTCTCTTCCTCTACCCATCTCTCTTCCTCTACCCATCTCTCTTCCTCTACCCATCTCTCTTCCTCTACCCATCTCTCTTCCTCTACCCATCTCTCTTCCTCTACCCATCTCTCTTCCTCTACCCATCTCTCTTCCTCTACCCATCTCTCTTCCTCTACCCATCTCTCTTCCTCTACCCATCTCTCTTCCTCTACCCATCTCTCTTCCTCTACCCATCTCTCTTCCTCTACCCATCTCTCTTCCTCTACCCATCTCTCTTCCTCTACCCATCTCTCTTCCTCTACCCATCTCTCTTCCTCTACCCATCTCTCTTCCTCTACCCATCTCTCTTCCTCTACCCATCTCTCTTCCTCTACCCATCTCTCTTCCTCTACCCATCTCTCTTCCTCTACCCATCTCTCTTCCTCTACCCATCTCTCTTCCTCTACCCATCTCTCTTCCTCTTCCCATCTCTCTTCCTCTTCCCATCTCTCTTCCTCTTCCCATCTCTCTTCCTCTTCCCATCTCTCTTCCTCTTCCCATCTCTCTTCCTCTACCCATCTCTCTTCCTCTTCCCATCTCTCTTCCTCTACCCATCTCTCTTCCTCTACCCATCTCTCTTCCTCTTCCCATCTCTCTTCCTCTACCCATCTCTCTTCCTCTTCCCATCTCTCTTCCTCTTCCCATCTCTCTTCCTCTTCCCATCTCTCTTCCTCTACCCATCTCTCTTCCTCTACCCATCTCTCTTCCTCTACCCATCTCTCTTCCTCTACCCATCTCTCTTCCTCTTCCCATCTCTCTTCCTCTTCCCATCTCTCTTCCTCTACCCATCTCTCTTCCTCTACCCATCTCTCTTCCTCTACCCATCTCTCTTCCTCTACCCATCTCTCTTCCTCTACCCATCTCTCTTCCTCTACCCATCTCTCTTCCTCTTCCCATCTCTCTTCCTCTTCCCATCTCTCTTCCTCTTCCCATCTCTCTTCCTCTTCCCATCTCTCTTCCTCTTCCCATCTCTCTTCCTCTTCCCATCTCTCTTCCTCTACCCATCTCTCTTCCTCTACCCATCTCTCTTCCTCTACCCATCTTTCTCTCTCCCATTCCTCTTCCCATCTCTTTCTTTCTTTCTTTCCATCTGTATAAATTGCCAAAGCAGTATAGTGGTACAGTATTTCAGTCAATGACAATGAGGATAATTAAATCCAGTTCATTTCAGTAATAATAGTAATTTAAACAGATAGATAGATAGATAGATAGATAGATAGATAGATAGATAGATAGATAGATAGATAGATAGATAGATAGAGGTACAACACTACTGCTGTTGTATTGTAGAATCTTCAGTTGATACATTGAATTATATAAAACTAAGATGATAAAAAAAGAAAGACTGGCTAATAAATAACAACAAAATGTACATGGATGGTGGTTACAGTATGTACAACTTATAAGTTATATACAATGTAAATACTTTAAGGAATTAATGATCATGGGATGTGGCAATCATATACATATCTGACAGGAATAGTTGTGGTTTCTCCTTCACCCAAAATAATTCCCAGCTTTATGTTATTAGTAAATGCACAGAAGTAAGGAAGTGATCGAGATATTTTTGTGGAAAAATATCTTATTTGGGAGTATTTCACACCAGTAGAGGAAAAAGTAGATCTCTGTCTCTTCCTCCCCTGTGGTGCTGTGACCACCTAGACACTCCTCTTTAGGTAGCCATGTCTTTTTGTGTCTCCCTTTTTCTATAGTCAATTGGTGGTCGCTGAGCCTGTATTTGGTCAGGATCTGTCTCTGATTTGTATCTCTGACAGAGTACAGATACTCTACCCATTTGTATTCTCTTTTGAGGGCCAAATAGCAATTTACTTTATTCTGTGTTTTTGTTT